>NW_019943670.1:96491-113263 GCF_002910315.2 Salvelinus sp. IW2-2015 | reverse complement strand
ACCAACATTATCCACACAACACACGCACACGCACACACAAACACACACACCACACACACACACCACAACACCACAACACACACACACACAACACAGAAACACTTAACCACCAAAACACACACACACAAACACATAACCACACCACACACTTAACCACACACCCACAACACACGTTAACGCACACAGACCACACACACACACCACAGACACAGACAACACCACACACACACACACACACACACACACCACACACACACACACCACACACTTAACCACCACACACAACCGCTAGACCACAGCACATCATAAACAATATCACATCAGCCCACCCACACACACCAAACACAGACCCCCCAACTTACACCCAACCTAACCACCCACCCATCAAACACACTGTTGTATATTATTCTCATCCTGCCCATCTCATAGCTATGATGATTGCCTCTACCAAGCTTTAATGACTTAATTAGCCAACAATCAGACGGGTACGCAAGGCGTTGTCGTGGTTCACGCCGCTTTCATTCGTATTTAGCTTGTTGTCAAGGGAGGCAGACCCACTGATGATGCAATTACATATTTGTGCAGTAAAGTGTTGACAAAATATGTTTTTTTCCAAGAAAATATTACCCCATCTGGCCTTGAAGATACTTCCAAACAAACGGGCCTAAGAACACCTCAAGACCTGCAAGGGTTTCCTCACCAAGGGGCACAAAGCAACTAACTCTTGACTCCATTTTGATAACAAAACACATCTCTTCTCTTCTCTCTCTCTCTCTGTTCCCATTACCACATTGATCCTGCATGTTTCCTGTGTATGCGTGTGTGTGCAGTGGTGTGTGTGTGTGTGTGTGTGTGTGTGTAGTGTGTGGTGTGTTGTGTGTGGTGCTGTGTTTGTGTGGTGTGTGTGTGTGTCGTGTGGGCTTTCGTCTCACGATTAGTTGTGTGCAATAACAAACCAGGAATGCCCCACACTGTATCTCCCTCTCTCCCTCCAACACACACGATAGGGAAGTGCACCCCACCCAGACTGAACCTCAGCTGTTGAGTCTTGCCCCATTACAGTGGATGCGGAACTGCCAGCAGTTGTGCCAACCATGTTCAGCCACGCACCCCACGCAGTTTAAACTCCGTGATCAGTACCACCTCCTATTTAAGTGACCTGCGGGCTACTTGAGCCTAAGGGCATCTCACATGACCTTGAACCCCTAAGTACCTCATGCTGCCAGTCAGTATCTGCAGGACTAGACCACGCACGGTATACCTCCATTGTTGCTGGCAGTGACCTGAGCAGTAGCTGACCCAAGGTCAATAGCCGCACTCCCATTTTGATAGCGTGATAGTTGACCTGGGCTTGTAGTCGTTAGTAACTCAAGTATAGCCCTCTCACTCTCACTGTGGCGAGTCGACATAGTCGGCCAGTATGACCTGTGGCGAGACTGAACCCTCGAAACGTCCGTCCGATGTGCTGCACAGTTGACCTGCATTAGACTTGAACCCACAGTATTCCTCGCATTGGCGTACTCTAGATGCCGGAGAACAACTTAGTGACCCAAGTACCTGCGTACAGTGTGGTCGCAGCCAGTCTGAAGCTGCTGTGGCATGTAACTACACCAAGTACCTTCCCTATGTTAACTATACCTAATGAACACATAGATACACGATATCCTGACGCCATATAGTACCTCACAAACCTCCTATAGGTATAACACTAACACGTTCATAGCATCGCTGCCTCTGACTCCATCTCACTTAGCCCCTCTCATCTCTACTCGTCTCTCTACTCCATTTGCGCGCTTTCCCCACATGGACGCTAACCCCCATCCTAGCTCACTCACGACACTGAACGCACGGTTCATAGCCTGCCATGTGCTGCGGAGAGCATGCAGTCCTTGGCAGCGCAACTCAGTGTGTTCCAACGCCCTCAAACGTATCGTGCCAGCGCGCGAGTGCGCGTCGAGCTGTGGCTGCTTCTCGCGCGAGACTCTGTGTTCATGCTTCGTGAGTCGACAGTTGTGGACCCTCCGAGCTATGGAACCTTGCTTTTCAGTCTCGATGTCTCTACCGACTCAACGAGAGCAACCAAGTCTGGAGTCCGATGCCATGTATGAAGGTCTGTCTAGCTGCAAGCCGACAAATTGGCCCAACTATCTCTCTCTCGTGTTCAGCTGCAGAATGGCTAATAAAAGCCTCTCGACGCCGGTGTACTGTGAGCGGCCGTTGTGACATCGCTCAGCGCTAGATCGCGACCCGCCACCACTTGGTGGCGAGAATTCTGATACACCTACCGTCCACTGGCGCTCTCTCCAATACCTATGCGGCCAGCACCTCATCGGTGAGAGCGACAAGTCTGATGCTTCTGTTCACTCGACTCGTTCAGTGTGGCGCAGAGCATGGACCGACATGAGACATTTTATGTGGTCCATCGCCTAGGCCAGATTGTCAGCGTCTTTTAGCAGGGCATCTCTTGGCCAAGTCGCTCACTTCCTGCTCCTATCTTGCGTACATACTAAGCACGCGAAGTCTTCCTGCCATGGTGTCTGCATTGGCACTAGCCCTGGCGAGTACATGGAGGTATCACGTGTCCTGCTGCTGGGTTGTTCCTTACAGACCCTACCGGACCGTTCCCTCTCACGTCTCTTCCCTCGACATGTACTTGTGTGGCCCAGTGGCGCCCCTGTCATCCCTCTCTTATAGTCAGGTCAGACGCTGGAGGGCTCACATCCCTGCCATGCTTTACGTGGACACTACGCTGGACAGACACAGCACTAACACGGTACCTCTGCCACACCCAGCTCGCATGAACCTCGTCCACATGCCATTCCTGGACATGAGCTTGCTGCCTACTACCTGAACCCACTTTGTGTGGTCGGGGTTCGTCAAAGACTCCGTCTCCATCGCTTAGCACATCCTAAAGCGATGCGTGGACAAGCACCCGCCAAGCATTTCAGAAATCACCCAAAAACACCCATAGCCTATAGGGAACGCATCAGGACAAAACTAGAAGTGGGTCTTTGTGCGGTTCATCCGACGCTGCGCAGAACCACTCCTTTAATTGGGGGTGGGTGTCTGCTAATTGCCGCATATATTTCCACCTTTTCTCCTTAGCAATACTCCATTTAGCACAACAGCATCTGTGAAATTTATTGTCAAGCATTCGTTCTGGTTGACCCTCTCCCTACAGCAGAGTTGGACAGCGTGGTTTGATTTCCCAGAAAGTTGTCTTGACTTCGACTTGGAAGTTTGCACATTGTGTTTGTTTAAAGCTCCCTTTATTTTTTGGAGAGCAGTGCAGTGATATACCTATAGTCATGCTCATAGAAATATCACGGTTCCTGCTCCATGCACTCAACCTATCTTCAGACTACTTCTTCTTACATTCCATTATTTTACCTATAGTATTTGTGTCTTATGTTTAGACATTTACGTTCGTGCACCCAGGTGTGAAGCTAGCGCTAGGCGACTAGTACAGCATTTCGCATACACTCCGACACCAATAAAACATCTAGTACATCCATAATCGTTGGTATGTGGCACCAAAACCACAGTGTTGTTGGGTTCTAGATTGAAATACTTGCTATACTAGAAGTTAATGGTTACATGTGTGAGGAATGTATATGATGGGGTCAATGGAGGGTGGATACGAAGTATGGATCTGGAAAAGTTACTAAGTAAGGGAGAAGGCAATCACTTGGCTGTGGTCACCGATAAGGTTGGATAGCTGTGAATTAGTGAGGAATGTGGGCCCAGGTCAGGTCAGACGAAGGGAGAAGGAACAACTTTATTACACACGTCTCTTAACTTCCTGCCTAGCAACACTGATGTAGTGTTGAGAGGTGTGAGCAGGAGACTCCGCCTACTGTGCTGGTGGAACCATGTCTTTGTCTTTGCAGCTGTTTGACCCAGTGGATGAATAAACTTGGTTTGAGCTTTGACTAGTTGTCCGTTAGTTTTTCACTCTGTCAGAACTGAACAGTGTGTCTGGTTAAATTGATCCTGAGTGGTGCAGCGGTCTAAAGCATCTCAGTCCCTGGTTCGAATCCAGGCTGTATCACATACGGCCGTGATTGGGAGTCCCATAGGGCGGCGCACAATTGGCCTAGTGTCGTCCGGGTTTGGCCGAGGTAGGCCAGCATTGTAAATAAGAATTTGTTCTTAATTGACTTGACTAGTTAAATAAAGGTTAAATAAAAAATAAATGTGTGTGTGTGTGGTTCAGTGCGTGTGTTCCTGTCCCTCCTACCTGATGATATTGCTATCCTGGTGTTCTTCGTCTGCGTCACGTTGAAGTGAACTCCCATCTTCCCGTCGTCAAGGGCTATCTCAAGCGTTCCGTCGTCAAGGTTACTGAAGATGAGGAGTCCGTTGGCGTTCCAGGTGCGGAACTGGAATCTAAGTGATACTACATCCTGATTGGCTCTTCCTGGGAGCTGCAGGAAGCTGGTGGCGTTGAAGAAAACTGGGAAGGAGTGAGACTCCATGCAAGAGAATGACAGATTACGCTATGGAAAGAGAGAGAGAGAGAGAGAGAGAGAGAGAGAGAGAGAGAGAGAGAGAGAGAGAGAGAGAGAGAGAGAGAGAGAGAGAGGGAGGGAGGGGGATTCTTATCATTACTTGTGATTATCATTAGTTATCAAATAATCATTCATCCAATTATTTGTTTGCTTTGACAAATTCTTACATTCGACAAGGTAATTTGATAATATATTGTACAAAGAGAGAGACAGAGGCAGAAACAGAGTTAGATGGAGATGCAGAGAGCAACAGAGAGCTAGACAGTGACAGTGTGTGTAACTTACAAAGCTGGAGGTGTCTAGCTTCTTGCGTCGTGCCAGATCAGTGATGTTGTCTCCGTTGTAGTTGATGCTCTCCAAACAGCCTCTGAAGTTCTTCATCCCCCCTCCCACTGGCTTACCACTGTAGGGCATGCCACCAAAACTCAACTACAGTAGAGAGAGAGGTGAGACAAAGAGAAATAGAGGGATAAAAAAACTAAGATAGAACAACATAAAAATCATTTTCTCATCTGCTAAGATGTCTTGGTGCTCCCTAAATGTTACTGCATGTGTCATCGTTAAGTGTGTGTACTGTGATGCTTCACTACTCATATTCATTAATTCATTAAAGCCAAGAATGTATAAGGGAATCCAGGCTTTAAACAGACACAACAAGGGAATCCAGGCTTTAAACAGACACACCAAGGGAATCCAGGCTTTAAACAGACACACCAAGGGAATCCAGGCTTTAAACAGACACAACAAGGGAATCCAGGCTTTAAACAGACACAACAAGGGAATCCAGGCTTTAAACAGACACAACAAGGGAATCCAGGCTTTAAACAGACACAACNACAACAAGGGAATCCAGGCTTTAAACAGACACAACAAGGGAATCCAGGCTTTAAACAGACACAACAAGGGAATCCAGGCTTTAAACAGACACAACCAAGGGCTAAGGAGATTGGCTGGGCAGTTCTGCACTGAGCAAAATCAGTCACGCTGTCGGGAATAACTCAGTTAGTTAACGATTCAACTACTGTACCAAGTAGCACATTATAGGCACGTGTATATGCATGCATGCACTCACCTAATGCAAACTCACTCACTTTTGTACATCGCCTTGGTCCGTACAATTGATACTTCCAGATCAACTGTAATGTCAATACCATTGTAAAGCACAATTTCTCCCCTTTCCAACAAAATCAATGACATGACCTCCACGCTGCCCGTTTCTGTGTAATTCAAGAAGGCAATGAGCTCCGTCGGGTCTTTTTAAAAATGGCGGGTGGGGAAGCGAAACTAATGCGTGGTTGTGAGAAGGAGAGGAGATGTGTGGGAAAACTGCTTTTTTTCACTCGATCTGTCCAACTTATCACCTTATCGCCTCTAAAATGTAAATAAAACACTATAAAGAGTTTATATAATGTGCCATTACATAACTATTTGAAGGTTTGTGTCGAATTTGAATCGGGTTTTTAGGGCGGTGCTAAAGTGATCTTCAGAAGTAAACAGCCGCTTTGAAAGTAATGATCGCTCACAGTGATGATGCAAAAAATGACTAGGTATCCCCCCTTACCCCCGTCACTGTCCCTTTCTTGTTTTTAAACGATGAGAGAAGTGCTACACCTGGCGGAGAGAGATTGTAAGACAGAAATAGTTGCTTTATGCGTGCTGTACGTTACGACATGACACGTCAAGATGTAACGGAGGGTCCGTTTTTTCAACTTTTCTCCAACACTATAGAGCCATTACCATGACGATCAACGCTTGAATAGAAACGTAGTTCACACCCCAGGTTTTGAAGTCAACACAGTCGCTACAGTCCCATTAGTTTTCTTTGTAGCCCCGTTTGAATGTCGCGGTTGCGCACATGTGTACGGAATGGGGTGAGTTTACGTTACACATACACACACATACAATCACTGTATTTTCGTATGATGTTTCTTGAGTATTTAAAAATCTATTTGGTGTTATAAGTGGTATTAGTGTGCGGTACTGTTTCATTGCATTAACATCCATCATTAATTGTATATTATAAGCAAGTTTTGTTTGAGCTGCTTTTGAAAGCAAAAGTCGAATTGACAACAGTATTGGTATTGTTGAATTCGATTTTCATAATAGCCAGCTAGGACTGATGGTTTGGTTCGCTGAACTAGCAAGTCTTTGTTTGGTTACCACGGCAACTACTGTTGCTATCTAGTTACGTCAGTGGATGCTGAGCACATTTCTACTGGCAAATTAACACATTTCTAGTGGCAAATGTGTTAAATTATAGCCATGGTATGAAAGGGATAATCAACTCAGGGCTCTAGGCATTCTCTGGAACATAAAGCTACTCTGTGGAAGGTCAGTTTGACTCCACTAGCGCGTCGTGGAACACACCTTCACACCTTCCCCTCGTTGATTATCCCTTACATAGACTGCATTCTCAAACTATTCAGACCAACTCACTTTTTCCACATTTTGTTACGCTACAGTCTTATTATAAAATTGACTACATAAAAAAATCCTCAGCAATCTACACACAATACCCCATACTGACAAACACAAACACGAGAACAGGTTTTTTAGAATTTTTTGCAATTAAAAAACTAATTAAATACCTTATTACATAAGTATTCAGACCCTATGAGACTTGAAATTGAGCTCAGGTGCATCCGGTTTCCATTGATCATCCTTGAGATAATTCTACAACTTGATTGGAGTCCACTGATGGTACATTCAATTGATTGGACATGATTTGGAAAGGCACATACCTGTCTATATAAGGTCCCACAGTTGACAGTGCATGTCAGTGCAAAAAACAAGCCATGAGGTAGAAGGAATTGTCCAGGAATTGTCCAGGATATTTTTCAGCAGCAGGGACTGGGAGACTAGTCAGAATAAAGGGAAAGATGAATGGAGCAAATCACAGAGAGATCCTTGATGAAAACCTGCTCCAGAGCGCTCAGGACCTCAGACTGGGGCAAAGGTTCACCTTCCAACAGGACAATGACCCTAAGCACACAGCCAAGGCAACACAGGCTTTGGGACAAGTCTCTGAATGTCCTTGAGTGGCCCAGCCAGAGCCTGACTTGAACCCGATTGAATATCTCTGGAGAGACCTGAAAATAGCTATGCAGCAACGCTCCCCATCCAACCTGACAGAGATTGAGAGGATCTACAGAGAAGAATGGGAGAAACTCCCCAAAAACTCCCCAAATACAGGTGTGCCAAGCTTGTAGCGTCATACCCAAGAAGAATTGAGGCTGTAATCACTGCCAAAGGTGCTTCAACAAAGTACTGAGTAAAGGGTCTGAATACTTATGTAAATGTGATATTTCAGTTTAATTCATTTTTATTTTTATAAAAACAGTTTTTGCTTTGTCATTATGGGCTATTGTGTGTAGATTGATGAGGGAAAACATTTTTTAAATCCATTTTAGAATAAGGCTGTAACGTAACAAAATGTGGAAAAAGTGAAGAGGTCTGAATACTTTACGAATACACTGTATGGATTAGTCCTGATGAGTGTAAATCCACTATCTAATTTCTTCTGGTATCAAATCTAACAGCAAATACTGGCAATTATAGCTGACGTATGTAGGAAAAAGGAAAGATATATATATATATATATATATATATATAAAGAGAGAGAGAGAGAAAGATATATATATATATATATAGAGAGAGAGAGAGAACAATGGAGAGAGAGAGATGAAAAAAATAAGAAAATAGAATACTGTAGAAAGTAGAAGGGAAGAGAGAAAGCAGAAGAGAGGAGAGGAGACATGACACTGACAAGCGGAGGAGGGTGTTAATAGGGTGAGTCGGAGGTGAGACAAGG
The DNA here is from genome assembly GCF_002910315.2 of Salvelinus sp. IW2-2015. NCBI lineage: Eukaryota > Metazoa > Chordata > Actinopteri > Salmoniformes > Salmonidae > Salvelinus > Salvelinus sp. IW2-2015. Next base: position 104,941 of record NW_019943670.1, on the reverse strand, counting down.
GAACTAGGGGGAGGAAGGGGGAGGGAGGTGAGTTGACGGCTGTGCTCTCAGGACAGAGTGTTAATTAGTGCTATACAATGCCTGTTATAGGTCTAGAGGGAGGGAGGGAGGGAAATACTGAGAGACACTCTGTAGAGGAATCTGAAGCAGTGGAACAATGCTGTGCGTGTGAATGCAAGTACACCGGAAAAAAATATCAAGTGTTTGTCCTATGTTTCATGAGCTGAAATAGAAAAGCTTATTTCTCTCAAATTTTGTGCACAAATGTGTTTACATCCCTGTTAGTKAGCATTTTTCCTTTGCCAAGATAATCCATCCAGCTGACAGGTGTGGCATATCAAGAGCAGGTGCACCTGGTGCTGGGGACAATAAAAGGTCACTCTAAAATGTGCAGTTTTGTCACACAACACGATGTCACAGATGTCTCAAGTTTTGAGGGAGCGTGCAATTGGCATGCTGACTGCAGGAATGTCCATCAGAGCTGTTGCCAGAGAATTGAATGTTAATTTCTCTACTATAAGCCGCCTCCAACGATGTTTTAGAGAATTTGGCAGTACGTCCAACAGGCCTCACAACCGCAGGCCACGGTAGCCACGCCAGGCCACGGTAGCCACGCCAGGCCACGGTAGCCACGCCAGGCCACGGTAGCCACGCCAGCCCACGGTAGCCACGCCAGGCCACGGTAGCCACGCCAGGCCACGGTAGCCACGCCAGGCCACGGTAGCCACGCCAGGCCACGGTAGCCACGGTAGCCACGCCAGGCCACGGTAGCCACGCCAGCCCAGGACCTCCACATCTTCTTCACCTGCGGTATCGTGAGACCAGCCACCCGGACAGCTGATGAAACTGTGGGTTTGCACAACTGAAGAATTTCTGCACAAACTGTCAGAAACCGTATCAGGAAAGCTCCTCTGCGTGCTCATCGTCCTCACCAGGGTCTTAATCTGACTGCAGTTCGGCGTTGTAACTGACTTCAGTGCGGAAATGCTCACCTTCGATGGCYACTGACACGCTGGAGAAGTATGCTCTTCACCGATGAACCCCGGTTTCAACTGTACCGGGCAGATGGTAGACAGGGTGTATGGCGTTGTGTGGGCGAGCGGTTTGCTGATGTCAACGTTGTGAACAGAGTGGCATGTTGACAGTGGGGTTATGGGTAGGCACAAGCTACAGACAACAAACACAGTTCCATTTTATGGATGGCAATTTTAATGCACAGACATACCGTACCGATCCTGAGGCCCATTGTCATGCCATTCATCCACCRTCACCTCATGTTTCAGCATGCTAATGTCGCAAGGATCTGTACACAATTCCTGGAAGCTGAAAATGTTCCAGTTCTTCCATGGCCTGTATACTCACCAGACATGTCACCCWTTGAGATGTGGTGGAAGGAGATGTGTCGCGCTGCAGGAGGCAAACGGTGGTCACACCAGATACTGACTGGGTTTCTGAGCCACGCCCCTACTTTTTTTTAAGGTATCTGTGACCAACAGGTTAAATCTGTAGATTAGGGCCTAATGAATTTATTTATATTGACTGATTTCCTTGTACGAACTGTAACTCAGTAAAATCTTAGAAATTGTTGCATGTTGAGTTGATATTTTTCTTTAGTGTACTGTATGTACAGTACAGGCGTGTGTGTGTGTGTGTGTGTGTGTGTGTGTGTGTGTGTGTGTGTGCGTGTGTGTTTCTTTAGCTCCTCACCTCGTAGTCTAGATCCAGATGGTCAAACTCTCCGTTGGTCCTGAAGTGTTGTGTGTGTGTGTCCAGGGTGAAGTTAACGTTGCGTCGGTATCGTTCATCTCCAACAGAGTTGCCATGATCATTCCATAGCTGTCCAGACCTCACCGAGAGGGCTGCCCAGACGAACCGTACTAGTTTTTAACCTTTTTTTTGGCCTGGGAGATACCCCCAGATTAAACCAACCAACACAGGAACCAAGTGTGTGTGTGTGTGTGTGTGTGTAAAATGTACTGTTGTGTGTGCTTGTGTTGTGGTGATGTGTGTGTGTTGTTGGCTGTGTGTAATGTTGTGTGTTAGAGTGGTGTGTGATGGTGTATTGTGTGGTACTGTGTGGTGTGTGTGTGTGGTGTATGATGGTGTGTGTGTTGTGCTGTGTGTGTGTGGTAGGTGTACTGCTTGTGTTGTGAAACATTGGCCCGGGTCTGTGACACCACTTTGCCTGTGTGTGTGTTCTTCAACGCTGGGACGGTAGCTACATTCAAAGAGCACCAACCGCCTGGGTTACTCGTAACCACCTGATGCAGTGTCGTTTAGGTCGTGCTATCACCGCTCGGCCCACTAGTTACCCTCCTATGCCCGAGCTTATGACATTCTACATTTACAGCCACCCACCACGCACTGATGATCATATGTGTCACGACCTTCTGAAGTTAACACCATACACGCGCGAATCGCTAGTCAATGGACTCCGTGACTCGTACTCGCAAGACTGTGCGTCTATCGACCTTCGTTCTGGCTCTCAATCTAGCGCTTTGTCATGAGTACCATCGCATTAATCCGTAGCTGTCGTCGGTGTGTACCGTGAGAGCTACTAGATCAGCACGCCTCTCTTAATGTGTCTCCGTGATAGTGATGTGCACATTGTGTATTTGTGTTAAGTACGCGTAGTCCCGCGAGTATACTGGGCCCTGATCGCCGTCGCTAGCTGTCCTGCGACATCGTCACGGCCAAAGCGATCGCACACACTTGACCACAAAATCCAGACTCGCTGAATTAGCAAGAAGTTAATGAGAAGCACCGCCCTGTGACAACAGGTATAGGCAAACCACTGGCCACCTCCAATGATCCGTCCTAAAACAAATACAGTCCCCTGGAGTCAATTGTCGGGAGTACATCTACATGCGCGCTCAACCGAGCTGGTGATCTGCCATACAGCGCGGTTGACGGACTAAGTTCTATTCAACATGAGATCGTATTTTAGAGCTCGGCATAACAAGAAACCGTGAAGACGCACTGTAGGATGCCTGACCGTATACTGCTAGCTTGCTCAAACTCCATGATCATCTTATATCTCTAAAACATCGCAGTATTGTGGGTAGAGAGCGGGATATAGAGGCTAATCCTAGCACTGTGTGTGCTAGCCACAACTCGTAAGCACACGCACCTTGTGCTAAAAATCAGTAAGAACAAAATTGTAGTGTACACACTGTGTATAAACGTTGATGTGACTCTCCGCCATATACCAACCGATAACGAGCAATATAAAATTGTTGGTGATAGTCACCAGCTCTTAATTACTTGTCTAAATAAACTACGGTACGATGCATCAATATACAACACCACACCAAACTCTTCCAGAGCAATTATTTCTCTGGCAAACAACAACTGTGTCTTTGCGCTAGTTATGTGAACATGTTTTCTGCTAGCAGTTTCAGCCTACCTCATGTATGACGAACAGCCCAACCTACTCTACTTCGCACACTTTATTCCACTCAAAACTTTGAACACTTCGTTGTATTTTGGACCATCGACCTGTTCATGTAATAAAATAACTAATCAATATACTTCCATTGGACAGCCTTATTGCAACTAAAAATCGGTACTTTGACCAAAACCCATGCTGTCACCATTTTGGTCACTATGTAGAGTGGCTCGTCTAATCCTGCCATATCAGACAAACCAGGCATGACAAACCAGCATACTCCATGGCTCGATTATGCTGAATATTGCCACACACCTGAGCAGCATCTGGAACCGGCATGGATGATCCTTGGCAAAGAAGAAAAAAGGCGAGAACAGGAAAAAAAACGTTAAAATGATACATAACTAACCAGGATGATGTAACACAATGAATTTACTAAACGCGTTAATACCACGCCTGTGCCACAAAATTTGAATGAGAAATAAAGCATTTTAGTTCATATGTTCAGCAGCTCAATGAAACATAAGGACAAACACTTTGATATTTTTTTTCCGCGATATATCGCTGAAACATATTTCCATCGTTGTCTGTCCTTTGGATGGTCTTGCTCAGTTAATTATTTTTTCTCCTGATGCATGCTTTTAACGTTTGTATGTTGTGTTCCGTTTACAGAATTTGCATGGTTTGTACTTTGTGTGTACTTTATTGTCAAATTGCGCTCACTTTGTCAATTTTGCTTCTACTTTGTCTTAGACTGTCTTGTTGCTATATCGAACTGTAACGGGTGTCGAACAGCTTATTGTATCCACTGCTGTCAAATCTCCTCTCTACAGATTTCACATTCGACAATCACAAAGTGATCTCCAGTATTTCCCTCCTCCTCACCTCGATAGACCTATAAACAGGCATTGATTAAGTAGCCACTATTAACACTCGTCCTGAGAGATTCGAGCAAACAGCCGTCAACTCCACCTCCCTCCCCCTTCCTCCCCGCTCAGTTCCCTTTGCTCACCTCCGACATCGTCACTCACAGAACATAACGCCATTAACCACCCTTCCTCCGCCTTATCCTGTGTGTGCAGGATAAGGAGTGTGTGATATACCTAGTTAATCTGCAGGCAGAGTTTGCCTTACGGTTGTCTAGCTCTAGATGTCGCGTCAATTCTATCATAGTCTCCTCTGCTCCTCTCTTCGCTGTTCCCCTCCTCCGTTTTTCGTCTCTTCACAGCTAAATTCTGATCTCCACTCTTCTACAGTATTCACCTAATCTCCTACCTGTTTTTATAATATCTTTTCTACAGTCTCTCTCATCTCCAGTTATCGTACATCTTCATGATCTTCCCACTCTTTCCTCTCTTACACCCTGTAGGGATTTAGGAACAAAATATATATCTTTCTCATCTCTCTCATACTTAATACAACCTATCTTATTATAGTTTGATATTAGATTAAAATATAACAGACAGACTTCTTAAATTCCAGTCCTGATTGTGTGTTGGTTGGAACGAAAGCCTTCACACCCCAGTATCTCTCCAAGACTGGAACAGAACAACGTGGACTGAAGTCGAAGTAAACAAGAGACATGACTACATTAAAAAAATTGGATTTATTTCTTACCTTAAATCGGTATGATAAATCCTGTCCATCAAAGTTTATTACGTCTGCCCTGAGAAAAAGAGGTAGATAGAGAGAGCGGAAGGGGGGTTGAAGTTGAAAGGGGTGGAGGAGTGCATCAAAAGGATTGGAGATGAGAAGTAGAGAGACGAGAGGGAGGTTAGATCAAATTCACTGCTGCTCCAATTTCACTATCATCTTCACATCTGTTAGTAGACACAGGAGAGAGAAAGCGAGAAGAGAGAAAAAAGGAGAAAAAAAGAGAGAGAGAGAAAGAAAGAAGAGAAAGGAAGGGAAAGAGGAGAAGAGAGAGAGAAAGAGAGAAAGAGAGAAAGAGAGACAAAGAGAGAGAGAGGAGAGAGAAGAGGAGAGAGAAAGAGAGAATGTGTGTTGTGTGTGTGTGTGTGTGTGTGTGTGTGTGTGTGTGTGTGTGTGTGTGTGTGGTGTGTGTGTGTTGTGTGGTGTGTGTGTGTGTGTGTGTGTGTGGCCATATCAGACACAGACAATAGACTATATAGAGAGTTAGATAGAGAGCCCAGAACTGATTGGATCAGACCACACACACGCGCGCACACAAACATGCACGCACGACACCACACACACACACACACACACACCACACACACACACACACACACACCACACACACAACACACACACACACACACACCACCACACACACACACAACACACACCACACAACACACACACACACACACACACACACACACACACACACAGACACACACCTGTACACAAACGACCGTGACAAGCTACTTTTAATGGAAATTAATGGGATAAATTAGTATGCATTAATCGGACAGGATAAATGAACCTGCATTATTGCAGTCCAGAAGCAGGTCTGGAACATGCTGGCTTACGACATAGAAAGAGGACAAATGCTAACATTCTAACGCTGCCTTGGAAATATAGGAAAATAATCCTCTGGAGAAAATGATCCATAATTAGTATCATTACCATGGGGAGATGAGGGCTGGGGGAGAGAGGGGTGAGGGAGGGAAGACAGGAGGGAGAGAGGGGTGAGGAAGGGAGGACAGGAGGGAGAGATCAGATGAGTGTTGTTTCAGTGAAAGGGAGRAGGGAGWAAAGGAGGGAGGAATCAGATGAGGTAAGAGGGAGGTTGAAAAGCAGGGAAGAGGGAAGGAGTGAAAAGGCAGCGAGGGGAAGGGAGGGATCGATATGATATGAGTGAATGAAAGGGAAGCAGGGATTGAAGGAAGGATGATGGAAGGAGGGATGAAAGGAGGGTGAAATGAAGGGAAAGATGTGTGTTGGCTGAGTGAGTGAATGACGGGGAGATGTGCTCTGACAGGAAAATCACCCGAAAGCACCGATGGCTTTCACACACAGACAACAGACTGATGAAACATCTCTCCATGCAGTGTGTGTGACTGTCCCAACCCACACCATCACTCACATCTGTCAAACAAACACAATCATTAGAGGAACCAACCGACTACTATTCCTCTTGCTCTCACTTCAATGGCCTGCAAACAAGCTAAACCACTGTGAGTGTGTGTGTGTGTGTGTGTGTGTGTGTGTGTGTGTGTGTGAGAGTTCAACCTTATACAGTTTCACCATCACTTCAAGCGGTAACCTTCAAGTAAACAGATCACTGTCTGGTGATCTCTCCAGGCTGTCCATCTGAGAATCTCCTTTCAACTTGAAGGTAATGGAAAAAATTTCACCATGTGTTATCAGAATATAGAATGTGTGTGTGTGTGTGTGAGAGAGTGTGTGTGTGAGAGAGAGCCAGGGTGTGTGTGAGAGTGTGTGTGTGCGAGAGAAAGGAGTACCACCCAGAGCAGTGGAGACGGAGGATAGGAGATGAAGAGGTGGAGAGAAGAGAGGGAGGTTGAGTTTGAAAGGAGTAACAGAGCAGTGGAGACGGAGGATAGGAGATGAAGAGTGGAGAGAAGAGAGGGAGGTTGAGTTTGAAAGGAGTAACAGAGCAGTGAGACGGAGGAATAGGAGATGAGAGGTGGAGAGAAGAGAGGAGGTTGAGTTTGAAAGGAGTAACAGAGCAGTGGAGACGGAGGATAGGAGATGAGAGGTGGAGAGAAGAGAGGGAGGTTGAGTTTGAAAGGAGTAACAGGCAGTGGAGACGGAGGATAGGAGATGAGAGGTGGAAAAAGAGAAGAGAGGGAGGTTGAAGTTTGAAAAGGAGTAACAGAGCAGTGGAAGAACGGAGGGATAGGAGATGAGAGGTGGAGAGAAGAGAAGGGAGGTTTGAGTTTGACACGGAGTAACAGAGCAGTGGAGACGGAGGAGTAGGAGATGAGAAGGTGGAGAGAATGAGAGGAGGTTAGATAAAATTCACTGTCTGCTCAATATACTTCATTTTCATCATCCCAACATCGATTTGACCGATCTGTGTTGACAGGAAGATGGAGTAGTGGTGTGTTGGTGAGTGTGTGTGTGTGTCGTGTGTGTGTGTGAGTGTGCACTGCCATCATTTATTTGAGAGGACACGTGGACGTGGTATCTGACACAGACAGGGAGAAGGTTTAGATAAGAGCGGCTCAGAACTGATTAAAGATCTCTCTCTCTATCACAACAAACACACACACACACACACACAACACACACACACACACACACACACACACACACACACACACACACACACACACACACACACACACACACACACACACACACACACACACACACACACACACACACACACACACACACACACACACAACAGCACACAGACACAACATCAGAACATAAGCAAGCTCTTTAATCGGAAATTAATGGGATAAATTAATGCATTAATGAGAAGGATAAAATGAACCTGCATTATTGCAGCTCAGAAACAGGTCTGGAACACTGCCTGGGTTAGGACACAGAAAGATAAATAAACCTGGCATTTTGGCAGCTCAGAAACAGTCTGGACCTGCAGGGTTAGAGACAGAAAAAGAGATTAAATAACCTTGCATTATTAGGGGGCAGCTCAGAAACAGTCTGGAACCTGCTGGGTTAGGACACAGAAAGATAAAGCAACTGCATTATTGTCAGCTCAGAAACAGGTCTTTGGAACCTGCTGGGTTAGGACACAGAAAAGAATAAATGAACGCTGCATGTATTGGCAGCGGCTAATAAACAGGTCTGGAAACCTGCTGGGTTTAACAGGACACAGAAGATAAATGAACCTGCAATTTTTGATAGCTCCGGAAGACAGCCTTGAAACCTAGCTGGGTTAGGAACATAGAAATATGACAACATATCTACACCTCGTGTTCAGTGAAGAAAGAGAAGAGGGAATGAGGGGAGATAGGAGGGAGGTATAGTTGAGGCAATATGATAGCTTGAGTGAATTGATGGTAAGTAGGGATTGAAGGAAGGATTGATGGGAGGGAGGGAAGGAGAGAGAGAGAGATGTGTACATTTGTACATTGTTTTACAACACTGTAAATATACA
>NW_019943670.1:90510-93923 GCF_002910315.2 Salvelinus sp. IW2-2015 | reverse complement strand
CCAGGTGTGATGAGTAGTGTGTGCGATGGGGGTGTGTGAGAGGTGTGTGTGTGGGATGTGTAGGATGTGTGCTGTTGGCTGTTGTGTGTGTGTGTGTGTGTATGTTTTGTGTGTGTTGTGTGTGTGTGTGTGAATGGTGTGTGAGAGGTGTTGTGTTGTGTGTGTGATGTGTGTGTTGGTGTTTATTGTGTGGTGAGTGTGTGTGTAGAGAGAGTGTTGTGGTGTGTAGTGTGGTGTGTGTGTGTGTGTGTGTGTGTGGTGTGTGTGTGTGGTGTGTGTGTGTGTGTGAGAGTGTGTGTGTGAGAGTGTGTGGTGTGTGTGTGTGTGTGGTGTGTGTGTGTGTGTGTGTGTGTGTTGTGTGTGTGTTGTGTGTGTGTTGTTTGTGAGAGAGTGGGAGAGTGTGTTGTGTGGTGTGAGAGAGAGGTGGTGTGTGAGAGTATGTGTGTGTGTGTGTGTGAGAAGTGTGTGTGAGAGAGAGCCCCAGGTGTGTGTGAGAGTTGTGGTGAGAGCCCAGAGTGTTGTGAAGAGTGTGTGTGTGATGTGTTTGTGTAAGGTGTTGTGATTGTGTGTGTTGTGTGTTGTGTGATAGGTTGTGTGTTGTGTGTGATGGTGTTGGTGCGTTGTGGTAAGTGTTGTGTGTTGTGGTGTGTTGTGGGTGTGTTGATGTGAGTGTGTGTGTGGTGTGTGTGTTGTGTGTGGTGTGTGTGTGTGTGTGGAGAGGTGAGAGCCGTGGGTGTGTTGTGTGGTGTGGTGTGTGGTTGTGTGTGCTGTGTGTGTGTGTGTGTGGATGAGAAGATAGGTGTGTATTGTGTGTGTATGTGTGTATGTGTGTGGTGTTGTGTTGTTGTGTGTGTTTGTGTGTGTGTGTGGTGTGTGTGTGTGTGTGTGTGTGTGTGTGTTGTGTGTTTGTGTCGTGTGTGTGTGGTGTGTGTGTTTGTGTGTGTGTGTGTGTGTGTGTGTGTGTGTGTGTGTGTTGGGTGTGTGTGTGTGTGTGTTGTGTTTGTTTGATTTGCTGTGTGTGTTGGTGGTGTGTGTGTGTGTGTTTGGTGTGGTGTGTGTGTGTGTGTGTGTGTTTTGTTGCTGTGTGTGTGTGTGTGTGTGTTGTGTGTGTGTTTTGTTTGTTTGTGTGTGTGTGTGTGTGTGTTGTGTTTTGGGTGTGTGTGCCGTGTGTGTGGTGTGTTGTGTTGTGTTGTTTGTGTGTGTGTGTTGTGTGTGTGGTGGTGGTGTGTGTGTGTGTTTGTTTTGTTGTGCTGTGTTTGTTGTGTGTGTGTGTGTGTGGGTGTGTGGTGCGTTGTGTGGTGTGTTGTTCCGTCTTGTGTGTGGTGTGTGTGTGTCGTGTGTGGTGGTGTGTGTGTGATTGTGTGCTGTGTGTGTGTGTGTGTGGGTGTGTGGTGTGGGTGTGTGTGTGTGTGTGTGTTGTGTGTGTGTGTGTGTGTGTAAGAGAAGCTAATAAAAAAAGATATAAATCGCTCACTGGAATGAAAAATGGTATCGTGTGTGCAACTTCCTAGCAGTAATTTATGGCCAAGTCTTAATTGAAACATCCTTATCAAAATACAATTTGGCAAGGTTGTAATAGGATAGTGCAGCGAGGCTGCCTGCAGTGTGTGAATACTGTGGGATAGGGTGTGTAGGTGTGTGTGTGTGTGTGTGTGTGTGTGTAGTAATATGACATTTGTAATGTCTTTATTGTTTTGACACTTCTGTATGTGTAATGTTTACTGTTCATTTTTATTGTTTATTTCACTTTTGTATATTATCTACCTCACTTGCTTTGGCAATGTTAAACACATGTTTCCCATGCCAATAAAGCCCCTTGAATTGAATTGAATTGAGAGATGAGAATGTCTTTTGGTTGACTGAGTGAATGGGAGAAATGGATAGAGGGAAGGATGATGAGAGGAGGGATGGGAGGAGGGATAAATATGATGTATTGGCTGAGTGAATGAATGACAGGGAGATATCTGAATGCACAAACTGCTTCCACACACGGACAAGAGACGGATACACGTCTCTACGCAGTGTGTGTGTGTGTCCTAACCTTTACCATCATTCATATCTGTCAAGCAAACACAAACATTAGAGAAGCAACCCGAATCGAGTTCTGTTCTTCTTACCATCACTTCAATGGCCCACAAACAAGCTAAAGCACTGTGTGCCTGTGTGTGCCTGTGTGTGTGTGTGTGTGCCTGTGTGTGTGTGCGTGTGTGTGTGTGTGTGTGTGTGCATGCGCATGTATGTTTATCGTTACATTGTGTTATGATCACTTCAAGCAGGAGCCCTTAAGTAAAGGAAGCACATATCACTGTTTATATTATCTCTGTCTCTTTATCTCGCCAGGCTATCCATCAGAGAATATCTTCTCCTTTCAACTTAAAACTAATGTAGTAGAGAAGTAGAGAAATGAAAACGTTTTACTATGTCTTATCAATAAAGAATGTGTGTGTTTGTGTGTGAATGAATGAATGAAGGAATGAATGAATTACATTTTATTTGTGTGTCATTTCTCCAGTTGGCAACCCATCCATTATGGGATTAATTGACACATAAACATGACAATAATTCACAGTGATAATTCAGTCATAACTCTTCAGGTGTTCTGTGCAGTGTGCACCGCATAAAGAGTAGACAACAAATCAACATATAATAATAAATAAGATCATCAAAAGCAATAATTACATCTCTAACTGAGTGTGTGTGTATGTACGTGCCTGTGAGTGTGAGTGTGAGTGAGTGTGTGTGTGTGTGTGTGTGAGTGTGTGAGTGTGTGTGAGTGTGTGTGTGTGTGTGTGTTCAGAGAAGCTAATAAAAAAAGTAATAACTTCACTGGAATGAGAAACGCGTGTCACTATAGTGTTATAGTGGTAATTTATGCCAAGTCTTAATTGAACATTTCTTATCAAAATCAATTTAGCACTCTGTAATAGGATGAGAAGGGTTGGTCTGGAGTGTGTCAACTCCTGTGGGGATAAGTGTGTGTGTGTGTGTGTATTCTGATTTGACAGCCCATAAATGTAATTCCATCTTCATTTATGGAGTTGATGTAATTAGTTCATAATGAAGACAAGCGCTGATGACATTTCTAGTGAGAGATGAGACTCAGAATCTGACTCATTACTGTAACATTCTAATGATTAGATGGGTCTTATGAGGTGTGTAATGGAGGTGGCCTGTGTGAGAAACGTCATGTAGGCTTTAGCTCAGTGGGATAACACGGTCTTGTGGCCGGTGAGTCACACAAACCCAGTGAGTCACCTTTGTGTGTGTGGTGTCTGTGTGTGTTTGTATGTGTGTGTGTACTCACAGTAGGAACAGCCGTAGACCTCTATGCGGAGGCCGATGCGCCCCTCTCCACTCCAGTCCAGCGGTACAAAACGCAGCAACCGGCCCACAATGCCTTGCGCCAGGTCGTG
>NW_019943670.1:88649-90262 GCF_002910315.2 Salvelinus sp. IW2-2015 | reverse complement strand
CGTGACGCACCACACTCTCCGTGTTGGAAGTTGGCCTGAGAACGCCTGCAGAGATACAGAAAGCAGAGATGACTTATCACATCTGAACTACATGTGTGGGGCTTGACTGACACCCTATCTTCCCCAAGGAAACTTGTCCTTGCTACAGTTCTATGATGGGTTAAACTTATACCTCTCTCTCTCCTTCATCTCTAACACCAAGCCCTCCTTTCTCTCTCCTCTCTCCCTCTCTCTCTCTCTCTCTCTCTCCTCTCTCCTCTCTCTCTCCGTCTCTCTCAGCATATAATTCCAGGGTAAAGCTCTTTGTCTCTTCCCTTCTTTAGCCAGGCGGGAGCTTTAACCAGTATATTCCTCTAAGCTTCATCCTATTGTGCAGAAATGAAAACAGGACTTATCTACCACGGATACAGCAGCCTGCCTTGAGAATACTTTATTTTTACATAGCGGTTTACTTTGTCGCCCTGGCGAGGTACAGTAGAAAACTGAAACTCCATCCAAGACAATCCCGTCCTTTCTGCCAGGTCTTTCACGTAGGCGTATTGTACTGAGTGTGGTGTGTGTGTGGTGTGTGTGAAAGGTTAGAGAAAATGATCAGATGAATGTTAGTTCAGTCTGTAATATTTGCACTTACACCGGAGATAAATTAAAAACCAATATAGATGTCACATCCCTTAAAAACAGCCAGGTGGGCAAAATTACACGAACGATGTAAGATAGATGGTGTAATCATTTTTATTTGCAGAAACATAAAAAGCTATAGATCAGGTTTAATGGCCGAAACATAACACTGTTGAATTAATAATGAGTCCCAAACGATTATGACGCAGCACACAAAAACAACAGCTTAATGTTCCCTCCAGTGGAAYAACTACACATTTATCACTGGGGAGTTTCCACACAACACAACCATGATCAGGTCATTTGGCTGATTCCCATAGGAAAACACACACACGCACATACACACATACACACACGCACACACACACTGGTTTTGTGTTACCTACCCATATGTTTCCGTCCTGGTGATAAGGCTTCCAGTTCCTGCCCGTGTCGCTGTAGAGCAGCCTGTACCTTGTCGTCCAATCAGAGCTGCTGTACCTGCCCTGTGTTGCCACGGCAACCACCTGTCTCCGGTTGCCCAGGTCCACTTGGAGCCACGGGTAGCTGTCGCTGTCCTGGGGAGACCAGCCCCCCGCACCTGGAGTCAGGGACACAGGTAAACATGACGTTAAACACAGGTCAACTTGATGTTAACAAAGGTCAAAATGATGTAAACACAGATAAACACATGTCAACATGATGTACCTCATTTGCACACACTGTATATAGACCTTTTTTCTATTRTGCYATTGACTGTATGTTTGTTTATTCCATGTGTAACTCTGTGTCGTTGTATGTGTCGAACTGCTTTGCTTTATCTTGGCCAGGTCGCAGTTTTAATGAGAACTTGTTCTCAACTAGCCTACCTGGTTAAATAAAGGTGAAAAAATAAATACAAAAAACAGGTAAACATTAAGGAAACAGGTCAACATGATGTAAACAGGTCAACATGATGTAAACAGGTCAACATGATGTAAACAGGTCAACATGATGTAAACAGGTCAACATGATGT
>NW_019943670.1:75577-88624 GCF_002910315.2 Salvelinus sp. IW2-2015 | reverse complement strand
ACAGGTCAACATTGATGTAACAGGTCAACCGATGTAAATCAGGTTCAACATGATGTAACAGGTCACATGATGTAAACGGTCAACATGATTAAACAGGTAAATGATGTAAACAGGTAAACACAGGTCAACGATGTAAACAGGTCGAACATTGAGTAAACAGGTCACAAGTAATCAGGTCTAACATGTGTACACAGGTCAACATGATGTAACAGTCAACCAGGTTGAACATGATGTAAACAGGTCAACACAGGTCAACATGATGTAAACAGGGTCAACATGATGTAAACAGGTAAACACAGTCACATGTGCTAACGGTCAAGCGGTCAACATGAATGTAAACAGGTCAACATGATGTAAACAGGTCACACAGTAACGTCAATGATGTAAACAGGTCAAACAAGGTAAACACAGGTCAACATGATGTAAACAGGTAACACAAGGTCAAGCTGATGTAAACAGGTCAACGCGTCAACATGATGTAAACAGGTCAACACAGGTCAACATGAAATGGTAAAACAGGTAAATACACAGTGTCAAATGATGTAAACAGGCAACGCAGGTCAACATGATGTAACAGGTCAACTCAGGTCAACATGATGTAAACAGTCAACATCACAGATGTAACAGTAACATGATGTAAACAGGTAACGCAGGTCACAGAGTAAACAGGTAACACAGAGTCAACATGATGTAAACAGGTCAACATGTGTAAACAGGTCAACACAGGTCAACATGATGTAAACAGGTCAACATGATGTAACAGGTCAACGCAGGTCAACATGGAATGTAAACAGGTCAACCAGTCACATGGTCGGTCACAGGTCAACTGATGTAAAACAGGTCAAACATCATGGTAACATCAGTGTAAAACTATGATCATACACAGGGTCAACATGATGAAACAGGTAACACAGGTCAACATTGATGTAAACAGATAACAGTCAATGTGTACAGTTACATGATGTAACAGGTCAACAGAAGGTCAACATGATGTAAACATGGGGTCAGCAGGTCAAACATGATGGTAAAAGGTTCAACACAGGTCAACATGATGTTAAACGTCAGAAGGTAAACAGGTCAACAATGATGTAAATCGGTCAACAGCACAGTGTATAAACATGGTCACACAGGTCAACATGATGTAAACAGGTAAACCAGGTCAACATCGATGTAAACAAGGTCAAGCAGGTCAACAATGATGTAAACAAGGTCCGTAACATGATGTAAACAGGTACAAGGTAATGATGTATAACGGTCAACACGGGTCAACCATGATGTAAACGTCCAGGTCAACATGAATGTAAACGGTACACAGTCAATGAGTGTAACAGGTTCAATGCGCAGGTAACTGAGTAAACAGGATCGTAACGCAGGTAAACATGATGTAAACAGGTTTTACACAGGTCACCATGATGTAACAGTATGATGTAAACGGGTCAAACGCAGGTCAACCATGATGTAAACGGTCACGAGGTCAACATGCATGTAACAGGTTCAACCAGGAGTCAAACAGTCGATGTGAACAGGTCAACAGAGGTCAACATGATGTAACAGGTAACAAGTATACATGAGTAGACAGGTCAACATGATGTAAACAGGTCAAACCGGGTTTCAAGCCATGATGTAAACAGGTAACAGGTAACATGAGGTACAGGTCATTACAGCAGGTCAAGCATGAATGTAACAAGGTACATATACACAGGTTAAGACAGGCACTGATTGTAACAGGTCAACACAGGTCAACATGATGTAAACATGTCAACACGGTCCACATGATTGTAAACAGGTAACCAGGTCAACATGATGTAAACAGGTCAACGACAAGGTCAACATGATGTAAACAGGTCAACACAGGTCAACATGAGTAAACGGTAACGCAGGTACATGGATGTAACAGTCAACACAGGTCAAGCATATGTAAACAGGTAACACAGTCAACATGATGTAAACAGGTCAAACGCTAGGTCAACATGAGGGTAAACAAGGTCACGCAGTTGTCAACATGATGTAAACAGGCTCACACAGGTCACATGATGTAAACAGGTCAACACGCTCCAACATGATGTAAACAGGTCTAACATGATGTAAACAGGTCAAATTCAGGTCAACATGATGTAAACAGGTTCAACATTGTAAACAGTCAACGCAGGTCACATGATGTAACAGGTCAATGCAGGTCAACAGATGTAA
The DNA here is from genome assembly GCF_002910315.2 of Salvelinus sp. IW2-2015. Taxonomy (NCBI): domain Eukaryota; kingdom Metazoa; phylum Chordata; class Actinopteri; order Salmoniformes; family Salmonidae; genus Salvelinus; species Salvelinus sp. IW2-2015. The sequence goes on along the minus strand of NW_019943670.1, from coordinate 86,434 downwards.
TACAGGTAAACCACGGTCAACATCGATGTATTAACAGGTCAAACTCAACTGCAGTCCCATTGAGTTAAACAGGTAAAGAGGTCAACATTATGTAAACAGGTTCAATGCAGTCAACATGATGTAAACAGGTAAACACAGGTCAACATGATGTGAAAGGCACGCAAGTCAACATGATGTAAACAGGTAAACGCAGGTCACATGTGTAAACAGTCAACCAGGTACATGCATGTAAACAAGGTAAACGCAGTCAACATGATGTAAACAGGTCAAGGCACGTCAACATGATGTAAACAGGTAAACACAAGTCACATGATGTAAACTAGGTCATGCAGGTCATACATGATTTATAACTAGGTCAACACAGGTCAACATAGTAAACAGTGTCAACGCAGTCAACCATGAAATGTAAAAGGTAAACACTAAGTAACATGATGTAAACAGGTCAACGCAGGGCAACATGATGTAAACAGGTCAACATGATGTAAACAGGTCAATTGCAGGTCAACATATGTAAAAGGTCAACGCTAGGTCAACATGATGTAAAGCAGTCACCTAGTCAATCTGATGTAAATCAGGTCAACACAGGTCAACATGATGTAACAGGTCAATCACAGTGTCACATGATGTAAACAGGTCAACTACAGGTAACATGATGTACAGATCAACGCAAGGTCGACCTGAATTGTAAACATGTCAATCATGATGTAATACAGGTCAACACAGGTCAAACATGCTGTAAAAAGGTCATCGCAGGTAAACATGATGTAACAGGTAACACAGGTCATACAATGATGTAAACAGGTCAATCATGATTAAACAGGTCAACATGATTGTAACAGGTCAACGCAGGTTCAACATGAATGTAAACAGGTAAACACAAGTCAACATGAATGTAAACAGGTCACGCAGGTCCAACATGATGGTAAACAGGTCAACATGAATGTCGTAACAGTCAACGCAGGTCACATGATGTAAACAGGTCAAGCAGGTCAACATGAGTAAACAGGTCAACACAGGGTCGACATGATGTAAACAGGTAAAATGACAGGTCAACATGATGTAAACATGTAACACAGGTCCATGATGTAAAAGGTAAACACAGGTCAACATGATGTATATACAGGATAAACGCAGGGTCGACATGATTTAACCAGGTAAATGATGTAAACAGGTAACACAGGTCAACAGATGTAAACAAGTCAACCAGGTCACATGAATGTAAACAGGTCAATCACAGGTCACATAGATGTAAAACAGGTCGAAACATGATGTACAACAGGTCAAATGAAGTAAACAGGTAACGCAGGTCAACATGATTAAAACAGGTCACATGATGTAACAGGTCACGAGGTCAACTATGATGTAAACAGGTAACGCAGGTCAACTGAGTACAGGTAACAAGTCAACTGATGTAAACAGGTAAAACACGGTAAACATGATGTAAACAGGTTCAACACAGGTCCACACATATGTACAACAGTGTCATACACAGGTCAACATGATGTAAACAGGTAAACAAGGTCAAAATGATTAAACTAGGTCAACGCAGGTCGACATGATGTAAACAGGATCAACATGATGTACAGTCAAACACAGGTACATGATGTAAACAGGTCTAACGCAGGTCACCTGATGTAAACAGGTCACACAGGTCAACATGATGTAAACAGGTAACATAGTAAACAGGTCAACATGATGTGAACAGGTAACGCAGGTCAAAAGATATAAACAGTCACACAGGTCAAATGATGTAAACATGTAACCATGAATGTAAAAGGTAAACACGAGGTTCAAGACATGATGTAAATTCAGGTCAACTCAGGTGAACATGATGTAAAGTCAACACAGGTCAACAATGATGTAAACAGGCTCAAACAGGTCACATGAATGTAAACAGGTAAATCACAGTCACCATGGATGTAAACAGGTCAACACAGGTCAACATGAATTGTATAAACAGGTAAACACAGTCAACATGAGTAAACAGGTCAACACAGGTCAACCTGATGTAACAGGTCAACACAGGTTCAACATGAATGTAAACAATAACGCAAGGTTCGACTGATGTAAACAAGTCCAACATGATGTAAACGTAACAACAGGTCAACATGATGTAAACAGGTTCAACGCAATGGTCAAGATGATGTAAACAGGTCAATCACAGGTCAACATGATGTAACAGGTCAATGATTAATGGTCAACATGAGTAAACAGGTAACGAGGTCAACATGATGTAAACAGGTAATCACAAGTCACATATGAAATGGTAAACAGGTCAACAGCAGGTCAACATGAATGTAAACTGGTCAACATGAGTACAGGTCACGCAGGTCAACATGATGTAACAGGTACGCAGGTCAACATGATGTATAACAGGTCAACACGAGGGTCAACATAATGTAACAAGGTAAAACAGGTAACATGATGTAACAGGTCAATCACAGGTCAACAGTGAGTCACCGGTAAATCACAGGTCAAATGGATGTAAACGATCAACGCAGGTCGACATGATGTAACAGTACATGATGTAAACAGGTCAACTAACGGTCAACATGATGTAAACAGGTCATCGCAGGTAATCATGACTGTAATAGTGTAACACAGGTCACATGATGTAAACAGGTCAAGATGATGTAACAGGGTCAAATGATTGTAAAACAGGTCAACCGCAGGTACATGATGTATAACAGGTCACATGATGTAAACAGGTCAACGCAGCGTCAACCATGATGTTTAAACAGGTCAACGCAGGTCAACATGATGTAAACAGGGTCAACATCTGGTCACATGATGTAATACAGTAAACACAGGTCAACAATGTGTAAACAGGTCCACACAGGTCAATCATGATGTAAATCAGGTCACGACAGGTTCAACATGATGTAAAAACAGGTACAGGCTCAACATATGTAAACAGGTCAACGCAGTCGCCATGAAATGTATAACAGTGTAACATGAAAGTAAACAGGTCAAACACAGGTCAACAGGATGTAAACAGGGTCAACGCGGTCAACATGATGTAACCAGGTCACACAGGTCAACATGATGTAAACAGGTCAACATGATGTAAACAAGGTACATGAATGTGAACGGTCAACGCAGCGTCAACATGAATGTAAACAGGTCAACCCAGGTCAAAAAATATGTAACATGTTCAACATGATGTCCAGTACACACGGTAACATCATGTAAACAGTCAACCCAGGGTGAAACATGATGGTAACAGTCAACACAGGTCAACATGATGTACAGGTCAACAACAGGTCAACATGATGTAAAACAGTCAACAACGGTCAACATGATGTAAACAGGTCCAACAAGGTAACATGATAAACAGGTACCACATCAACCTGATGTATAACAGGTAAACAGGTCAACCTGATGTTAAACAGGTAAACAATTCCACAGTTTTTTCATAATTCTGACATTTTATCTATAAAATGCACTGTCTAGGTAGCCACTTATTTTAAAGAATGTGCATTCGAAAAATAGTAGAGAATTTTTATTTATACTTTCATTCTTTCCATCAACATTCCCAGTGTCAAAGTTTAATATCTAAATTAGTATTTGGTAGCATTGCTTAATGGTTTATACTTGGGTCTAATGTTTTGGGTTGCTTCAGCAAGCCTTCACAATGAGTTGTGGTGAATTTTGGCCCATAGCTCGACAGAGATGGTGTACCTGAGTAGGTTTGTTGGCACACACTTTTTCAGTCTGCCCACAAATTTTCTATGAGATTGAAGTCAGGGCTTTGGGTATGCCATCTCAATACCTTTGAACTTTGTTGTCTTAAGTTTTTGGCCGCAATTTTGGAAGTATGCATTGGGGTCATTGTCCCATTCTGGAAGATCCCATCTTGTGACCAAGCTTTACTTCGTGACTGATGTCTGAAATGTTTCTTCCAATATATCACATAATTTTCCTGCCTCATGAGGCCATCTATTTGTGAATGCAACCAGTCTCCTGCATGCAAAGCTCCCCACAACATGATGCTGCCACTTCCGTGCTTCACGTTGGATGGTGTTCTTGGCTTGCAAGCTCTCCTTATTCCTCTCCAAACATTGCGATGCTCTTAATGCCAAACGTTTTATATTTTTGTTTCATTTCAGTACCAGAAGGAAATTTCTCCATAAAGTGAGATTTTTGTCTCCATCTGCATTGCAAACCGTAGTTCTGCTTTTTTTTTTTATTGCGGGTTTTGGGAGAGTGGCTTCTTCCTGCTGAGGCAGTCTCATTCAGGTATATGTCGAGATAGGACTCGGTTTTACTGTGGATTATAGATACTTTTGTCCTATTTTTTTTTTTTTTTTCTTTTTCCTCCAGCATCTTCACAAGGTCCTTTGCTGTTGTTCTGGGAATTGATTTGGGCACTTTTGTACGCATCAAAGTATCTCTAGGAGGCATCTCCTTCCTGGGCGGTATGACGGTTGCGTGGTCCCATTGTGTTTATACTTGCGTACTATTGTTTGTACAGATGAACGTGGTACTTTCAGGTGTTTGGAAATTGCTCCCAAGGATGAACCAGACTAACAATTGTTGGAACAATTACTTGTGTCATGCACAAAGTAGATGTCCTAACCGACTTGCCAAAACTATAGTTTGTTAACAAGACATTTTTGGAGTGGTTGAAAAACGAGTTTTAATGACTCTAAGTGTATGTAAACTTCTGACTTCAACTGTAAACATGATCTAAACACAGGTCAACATGACGTTAAACACAGGTCAATATGATGTAAACACAGGCAAACATGATGTAAACACAGGTAAAGTCAACATGATGTAAATAGGTAAGCATAAGTCAGCATGATAAACATAGGTCAACATGATGTAAACAGGTAAACATAAGTAACACAAATAAACACAGGTCAACATGATAAACCGTATATGTAACACAGGTCAACATGATGTAAACACGTAAGTCAATGATTAAATAGGGTAAGTAACACATGGGGTCAACATGATGTAAACAGGTAAACATAACTAAACACAAGTAAACACAGGTAAACATGATGCAAACAGTTAACACAGGTCAACATGATGTAAACATGATGTAAACGGGTAAACACAGGTCAACATGATGAAACAGGTAAACATAACTAAACACAAGTAACACAGGTAAACATGATGCAAACATTTAAACACAGGTCAACATGATGTAAACATGATCTAAACGGGTAAACACAGGTCAACATGATGTAAACATGAGTAAACGGGTAAACCAGTCAACATGATGTAAAGCATGACGTAAACGGGTAACAACAGGTCAACATTATGTAAACACAGTTAAACATGATGTGAACAGGTCAACACAGGTCAGCATGATGTAAACACAAGTAAACACAGGTCAACATGTTGTAAATACAGGTGAACACAGGTCAACATTATGTAAACAGGTAAACACAGGTAAACATGATGTAAACACAGTTAAACATGATGTAAACACAGGTAAACACAAGTCAACATGATGTAAACACAGGTACACACAGGTCAACATGTGGTAAACACAGGTCAACATGATTTAAACAGGTAAACACAGGTCAAATTGATGTAAACACAGGTAAACATGATGTAAACACAGGTCCCGTGTGGCTCAGTTGGTAGAGCATGGCGCTTGCAACGCCAGGGTTGTGGGTTCAATTCCCACGGGGGGACCAGGATGAATATGTATGAACTTTCCAATTTGTAAGTCGCTCTGGATAAGAGCGTCTGCTAAATGACTTAAATGTAAATGTAATGTAAATGTAAACACAGTTCAACATGATGTAAACACAGGTCAACACAGGTCAACATGATTTAAACAGGTAAACATGATGTAAACACAGGTCAACACAGGTCAACATGATTTAAACAGGTAAACATGATGTAATCACAGGTAAACACAGGTCAACATGATGTAAACACAGGTAAACACAGGTCAACATGATGTAAACATGATGTAAACACAGGTAAACACAGGTCAACATGATTTAAACAGGCAAACACAGGTCAACTTGATGTAAACACAGATCAAAATTATGTAAACATAGGTCAACATGATGTAAACACAGGTCAACATGATGTAAACAGATCAACACAGGTTACATGATGTAAACAGGTCAACACAGATCAACATTATGTTGTGTTACCGCTTGAATTCATAATGGGTTAAATATTTTTTTTCTTCCCCATTTACACACAGTACCTCCTAATGACAAAGTGAAAACATAATTTGAGAATCTTTTGCAAATGTATTGAAAATGAAATACTGAAATATCTCATTTAAATACTGTAAGTATTCACACTCAAATCAAATCAAATTGTATTTGTCAGATGCGCTGAATACAACAGGTGTAGACCTCACAGTGAAATGCTCCTTACAAGCCTTTAACCAACAATGCTTTAAGAAGTTAAGTAAAAAATAGAAAATAAAAGTAACAAATAATTAAACAGCAGCAGTAAAATAAYAATAGCGAGGCTACATACAGGGGGTACCGGTACAGAGTCAATGTTCGGGAGCACCGGTTAGTCGAGGTAATTGAGGTAATATGTACATGTAGGTAGAGTTACCTAGAAAGACTCCTAAGTCAATACATGTTAGACTCACCTTTGGTAGTGATTACAAATGTGAGTCTTTCTGGGTAAATCTCTAAGACCTTTGCACATCTGGATTGTACAATATTTGTCCATTATAATTTTCAAAATTCTTCAAGYTCGGTCAAATTGGTTGTTGATCATTGCTAGACAACCATTTTCAAGTCTTGCCATAGTTTTTCAAGCAGATTTAAGTGAAAACTGTAACTCAGCTACTAAGGAACACTCACTGTCTTCTTTGGTAAGCAACTCCAGTGTAGATTTGGCATTGTGTTTCAGGTTATTGTCCTGCTGAAAGGTGAATTAATGAATTAATCTCCCAGTGTCTGTTGGAAAGCAGACTGAACCAGGTTTTCCTCTAGGATTTTGCCTGTGCTTAGTTCCATTTAGTTAATTTTTTATCCTGAAAAATGCTTGAAAATATGGAGAGTGGTACTCAGTAATGTTTTGTATTAGATTTACCCCAGACATAACACTTCATATTCAGGGCAAAAAGTTGATCGCTTTGCCAATTTTATTGCAGTATTACTTTAGTGCCTTGTTGCATATTTTTATCCTTTACAGGCATCCTTCTTTTCACTCTGTCAATTAGCTTAGTATTGTGGAGTAACTACAATGTTGTTTATCCATCCTTCGTTTTCTCCTATCACAGCCATTAAACTCTTTAACTGTTTAAAAGTCACCATTGGCTTCACGGTGAAATCCCAGAGTGATTTCTTTCCTCTCCGGCATCTGAGTTAGGAAAGACACTTGTATCTTTGTAGTGACTGGGTGTATTGATACACCATCCAAAGTGTAATTAATAACTTCACCATGTTCAAAGGGATATTCAATGTCTGTTTTCCCCATCTACCAATAGGTGCCCTTCTTTGCAAGGCATTCGAAAACCTCCCTGGTCTTTGTAGTTGAATCTGTGTTTGAAATTCACTGCTCAACTGAGGGACCTTACAGATAATTGTATRTGTGGGGTACAGAGATGAGGTAGTCATTCAAAAATCATGTTAATTAAACACTATCATTGCACAAAGAATGAGTCCATTCAACTTATTATGTGACTTGTTAAGCACATTTTTTATCCTAAACATATTTAGGTATTCCATAACAAAGGGGTTGAATACTTATTGACTCGAGGCATTTCAGTTTTTCCTTTTTTATTAATTTGTAAAAATTTATAAAAACATGGGGTATTGTGTGTAAGCCAGTGACAACAAAATAATCTCGCTTTAATCAATTTTAAATTCAGGCTGTAACACCAGGATTAGGAAAAGGGGTGTGAATAATTTCTCGAGGCTCTGTATATCTTACAATCCATCTAGGTGGGCATAACCCTTGCTTTAGACTGGAAGATGTGTGATTGAAACAGAATGCCTTTCTCTCTTCACTCTAACCATCACTACACCCCTCTCCCTCCCTACCTGTGTTGAGGTCCCTAGCTAGAATACATTTTTATATGCAGTCTTTCTCACGGAGCTCTTATAAGTCAAAGTGAAATGATGCAGAAACACAAGAGGAACACAACTTGTAGACAGGGAGGCGGGCGGGAGAGAAATACGAGTTCTACTGTGGCAGTTGGATTCAAAACAGTCAGTTATTAAAAGGAATGGTCCCTAGATTCCTCTCCAACACACACAGAAAATAGAAGGGAGAGCAGAATAGGGGTGAGAGATTCAAGAGAGGAGAGGGAGATGAGAGGAGAGGGAGATGAGGTGAGAGGAGAGCAGAGTAGATATCATAGAGGAGAGAGAGATGAGGTGAGAGCAGAGTAGAGATCAGAGAGGGTGAAAGGCAGAGAGGACAGAGAGAGATGAGGTGAGAGCAGAGTAGAGATCAGAGAGGGTGAAAGGCAGAGAGGACAGAGAGAGAGAGGATGGAGGATGTAGGATAAACCCAACCAAATCATTAAAAAACAAAAATATATTTACTTGACACATTAGAAGAAATTTACATAAAATCTGAGCAAACTAGAATGCTACTTGGCCCTAAACAGAGAGTACACAGTAGCAGAATACCTGACCACTGTAAATGACCCAAACTTAAGGAAATCTTTGACTATGTACAGACTCAGTGAGCATAGCCTTGCTATTAAGAAAGGCTGCCGAAGGCAAACCTGGCTCTCAAGAGAAGACAGGCTATGTGCACACTGCCCACAAAATGAGATGGAAACTGAGCTGCACTTCCTAACCTCCTGCCAAATGTATGACCATATTGGAGACACATATTTCCCTCAGATTACACAGACCCACAAATAATTCGAAAACAATTCCAATTTTGATAACCTCCCATATCTACTGGGTGAAATACCACACAGTGTTCCATCACAGCAGCAAGATTTGTGACCTGTTGCCACAAGAAAAAGGCAACCAGTGAAGAACAAACACCATTGTAAATACAACATACAGTATATTTATGTTTATTCATTTTCCCTTTTGTACTTTAACTATTTGCACATCGTTACAACACTGTATATATACATAATATGGCATTTGTAATGTCTTTATTATATCAGAACTTTTTTAAGTGTAATGTTTACAGTACATTTTTTATTCATTATTTCACTTTTGTTAATTCTATTATTTATTAGTATTTTACTTGCTTTGGCAATGTAAACATATGTTTCCCATGCCAATAAAGCCCTTAAAGTGAAATTGAATAGAGGACAGAGGACAGAGGAGAGTGAGAGGGGTGAGAGGGTGAAAGGCACAGGAGAGGTGAGAGAGAGGAGAGAATAGATGGAGAGGGCAATAAGGGTGAGAGAGAGGAAGAATATAGATGGAGAGGGCAATAAGGTGAGAGAGAGGAGAGAATAGATGGAGAGGGCAATAAGGTGAAGAGAGAGGAGAGAATAGATGGAGAGAGGGATGAGGTGAGAGAGAGGAGAGAATAGATGGAGAGAGGGATGAGGTGAGGAGAGGAGAGAATAGATGGAGAGGGGATGAGGTGAGAGGAGGAGAGAATAGATGGAGAGAGGGATGAGGTGAGAGAGAGAGAGAATAGATGGAGAGGGCGATGAGGTGAGAGAGAGGAGAGAATAGATGGAGAGAGGGATGAGGTGAGAGAGAGGAGAGAATAGATGGAGAGGGATGAGGTGAGAGAGAGGAGAGAATAGATGGAGAGAGGGATGAGGTGAGAGAGAGGAGAGAATTGATGGAGAGAGGGATGAAGTGGAGAGAGGAGAGAATAGATGGAGAGGGCGATGAGGTGAGGAGAGGAGAGAGGACACAGAAGAGAGTAACGCGAGAAAGGGATGTGGTGAGTGAAGGTTGAAAGGCAGAGGAGAAGTGAGAGAGTGGAGAGGGAGAGAGGTGAGGGAGAGAGGTGAGGGGAGAGGGAGAGAGGGGAGGGGAGAGGGAGGTGAGGGGAGAGGGAGAGAGGTGAGGGGAGACGGAGAGAGATGAGGGGAAAGGGAGGTGAGGCGGTGCGTGTCGAGGGACTGTCACTCCTCTCCCACCTGTCATATACACAGATGTTCAGGGAGATAGGGAGCAGGAGAGAGAGAGATAGGGGGAGGGAGAGAGAGATATAAAAAAGGTCAGAGACAATCCCTGAGAGTGAGACAGTGAAAGAGAGAGAGAAACAGAGAGAGAAACAGAGAGAGAGACAGAGAGAGAGAAAGAAAGAGAGACAGAGAGAGAGACAAAAAGAGACAAAGAGAAAGAAAGAAAGTGAAAAAGAGAGGGACAGAGAGAAATAGACAGAGAGAGAGAGAGAGAGAGAGAGAAAGAGAGAGAAAGAGAGAGACAGACAGATAGAGAGAGAGCGAGAGAAGTGAGCAAAAGGAGGTCAGAAACCAGCACACATCAGAGGAAAACTCCAAGCCCCCATGATATTACTGATAACCCAGATAACCTAACAGGGCCGGAACACAGCAGAGCAGTACTGACCTACAGATTAAAACCATGCTCGGCTTTATCCCCCAAAAGACATCTAACATGGAACTATATAGTAGTGGTCACCAGCTGCAGTCTCGGAGAGCTACAGGGTGTGTGGGTGTGAGTGTGTGTGTGTGTGTGTGACYACCACTAGAGTTGTTTAATAAGTATAAAAAGACTCCTTTGAACGCCATCAAACGACGTTCCGCTGTTCCACTGCCTCAGCAGGTTCTCTCCTCTCTTCTCTCTTCTCTTGTTCTTTTCTCTCTTGTCTTGCTGTCAGAGTTCATCATTCCTTTTCCTCTCTCATTAGTTTAAAATATAATGATCACAGCCTTACCGCTCACCTTATAACTGTCACCACAACCACTGGAGACAAGATGTGTGTCTGTGTGTCTGTGAGCCTGCATGTGCGAGT
>NW_019943670.1:45431-75552 GCF_002910315.2 Salvelinus sp. IW2-2015 | reverse complement strand
GGTGTGTTGTCGCTGGTTGTGTTCTGTGTGGTGTGTGTGTGTGTGTGGTGTGTGTGTGTGTGGTGTGTGTGTGTGTGTGTGTGTGTGTGTGTGTGGTGTGTGTGTGATGTATACGTGCGTGTGGTGTAATGTGCATGTACAGATGTATAATCTAATTTGACCACCTGTTGCAGGAGATTTTCAAACGTGTTTGTGGTATTTCAGGTTTAAAAAGGCTTCTGAAGTTGAATTTCCAACTTTGACATTTCGGACTTGATTTCCTAACGAAAAATGCATCAACCCCTACAATAGATGTCATTAACTATAATAGCATCCACATATCTAATTCACATTTGCTGTTGCTCGCAGAATGATTTTCCTGCTGTAGAGCAAACTGGCTGCAATTCAGACCTGTGTACTAATGTGAGTCTCTGCTTGCGTGCTGGTGTGTGTGTGTGTGTGTGTGGTGTGTGTGTTGTGGTGTGTGTGTGTGTGTGTGTGTGTGTGTGTCTCCTGTCTGTGGTTTTGTTCCTCTTGCTGTTTGCAGCTCCACTCAAACTAGTTCTATCCATGTTGTGATCTCGCGTCACCCCCGCTATCCCCACATGTTTTTAGAACCAAGAACGATGGATGTTCATGTTGGAGAATCGAGCATGATTATGAGGCTTCGGATCGAGTGCGCGCGACCGACGTCAATAGCATGTGGATTGTGGTCGCCGCAGACTAACAAACTGCTAACTCGTGATGCGTGCCTCTCAGCGCCCTCTTTTACTACTCGTGCGCCCTCTAGAGTATAAGCCCCTAATGGCTTCCCTCTACCTACTGCTTCTGTCTGTGTCTTCATACTGTTGTCAACTGAAATAAAAGAGGCGGAAGCCCGGAGGGAGTCGGAGGGGAGGTGGAGTGGGGGACTGGTGGTGTTTAGGTTGGAGGTAGGATGATGACTTTAGAACGAAATATGGGCGTGTGTATGAGGAAAGAGAGAAAGAAGAAGACCCGCAGGGCTGGGGTGGGTGTTTTATTTTTGTGCGAAGTTTTCGGATTGAAGTGAGAGGAGTAGATATAGGGTTGGTGGAGGGCGGATGGATTGCACTCCCTCACCCCAAGTGACCAGTATGCGGCTGGTGGGTGGGGGGGGAAGGCGGGAGACCAATGAAAAAGCACTGTCCGTTCAAGTGACGAGGACCCATGGAAAGGTAAAGGTGAGACAGGGAGAGAAAGAGTTAAGCAACTGACGAGCCGCTGTTTGAGGAAGATTTTCGCTCGTAGAGGTTTCAGAAGCGCGCAGAACGGAAGTAAGTGCGAATTAATGATGGCATGCGCGTGGATGGCTGCCGTGCGCGGAATTTATTGGACTTAAGACCCAGCCCGTAATCATAAATCAGAACAAACAGAGCGAAAGACTTTTTTTTTTTTTTCTGCCCAACGAAAAAGACAGTGAAAGTAGAGGTGTAAGTTATTGAGAAAGATGAAGTAGTAAACATGAAAGAAGACTGTCACGTCAAGAAACGTTGGAGTTACTTTTTGGTTTTTGTCCCTAGAACATGACTTTACTTAGGACAAAAAAAAAAGAAAAAAAAAAAAAGCAACGGTCCAGCACACAAACCACGACTAGAACACATCTGATCTGCCCGAGGCCTTCAGCTGTGTGTGTGTGTGTGTGAATACGTGCGTGTGTGTATGTGCATGTACAGATGTATAATCTTAATTTGACCACCCTGTTGCAGGAGATTTCAAACGTGTTGTGTATTTCAGGTTTAAAAAGGCTTCTGAAGTTGAATTTCCACTTTGACATTTCGGACTTGATTTTCCCTAACGAAAAATGCATCAACCCCTACAATAATGTCCATTAACTATAATCCACATACTAATTCACATTTGCTGTTGCTGCAGAATGATTTTCCTGCTGTAGCAAACTGGCTGCAATTCAGACCCTGTACTACATGTGAGTCTCTGCTGCGTGCATGTGTGTGTGTGTGTGTGTGTGTGTGTGTGTGTGTGTGTGTGTGTGTGTGTGTGTCTCCTGTCTGGTTTTGTTCCTCTTGCTGTTTGCAGCTCCACTCAAACTAGTTCTTATCCATCCCCACTTTTAGACAAAACAGAGAATGTTCATGAATGACTTCTGAGGCTGATAGAAGATCATTGGTGGGTAACAAACTGCTACTACTTGTCTTACTGTCACTGAGAGGGACGGAGGGACGGAGGGAGGGAGGGACTGTGGAGTAATTGAATTAAAAAACAGGCTGGTGGTTTTATCGATTAATTAAAACATGGAATGAAACTTCAAACAGCCCATGAAGAGAAGACAGAGACTTTGGATCAGTAGAGGACAACATGTGGAATTTATGATTACCTAATCTAAAACACTTTTCAAACTAGACACTTTGTCCTACTTTGGAAAAAAAGCACATATGCTAGCACACACACCCACACACCCACACCCACACACCCACGTCGAAGCAGTCAGCCTTCACAACAGAGACTAATACTTGTCCTGTGTCTCATTGATTATGTGCCATCTCTATTCCACCCCCAAGGAAGGAAGCCCTTAGCAAATTGACTTATCACTAACAATTCATATCAATGTCACTACATCTGCAACTTCTTTGTGTCTGTGTGTGTGTGTCTGTCTCTCTCTCTCTTTCAGTGTGTGTATTACCTCCTCTCCGGTTGAGCTTGGCATAGCCTGGAGCGTATCCACTGGTGAAGACTGAGGAGGCAGTGAAGGCAGTGTGAGGGAGAGGAGAGGGAGGAGCCTCTCCATCCTTTCTACGGAGAAGAAAGAGAGAGAGAGAGAGCAAGGATGGAGAAAGAAGAGAGGTAGACGGAGAGTGAGGGACGCGAGACGAGAGAAGCACGGTGAGAGAGAGAGAGAGGGACCGACGGAGAGAGACGAGAGAGAGGAGAGAGAGAAAGACTCGCGCAAAGCGAGGAAGACCAGAGAGGAGAGAGAAACGAAAGAGCGAAGAGACACGGAGCGAGAACGTAGCTAAAAGAGAGAGAAAAAGAGGAGCAGAGAGGAGAGAGCGAGAAAAAGCGAGAGGAAGAAAGACGAAGAGAGAGAAGCAGAGATGAGAAGAAAGAAGATACAGAAACAGAGAGAGAAGCATCGCAGAAGTAGAGGTGGAGGTGTGAGAGAGAGAGAGAAGAGAAGAGGAGAGAAGAGAGAGAGGAAGACAGAGACAGGGAACAGAGCACAATAGAGACGAGACACAGAGAGAGAGAGAGGTAGAGGGAAGAGAGGAGAGAGAGAGAGAGAGGACGAAAGAAAGAGAAGAAAGACAGAGAGAAAACAGGGTTTATTATTACAGTTAATATTTTAATATTAGTTCATTCGAGGTCTGTTGCTTCCCAGACCGATGTTACTGCAACACATAAGCACAGTAGTCATATCAACAGAGTAAACCATTACATGGCCAACTGTATGGTGGAGATGAGCTCCCCGTCACAGGCTCAGATGCATGTGAGAGACTTACTTGGAGGGCATTACAAACACGCTATCTAGGTCAGGTCAAGGTCTTTCCACTCATTAGGTTTCACGCACCAGCGCGTCAATCTCTGCCTCAGCAGTGGAGGCGGAGACCGACAAGGTGCAGGCAGAATGTGTCGTGCTGAGAGAGAGGAGAGAGGAGAGAGAGAGAGAGAGAGAGAGGATCGAGAGAGAGAGCGAGGAGAGGAGAGGAGAGAGAGGAAGAGAGGAGGAGGAGAGAGGAGAGAGAGAGAGGAGAGAGAATGGAGAGAGAGAGAGATGAGAGAGGAGAGGAGAGAGCGAGAGAGCGTCAGTACATAGTGGAAGGGATATGGCGAGGTGGATATAGTATAGCTTCACACGGGGGGGAGCAGAATTTATTTATCCTGGAATACACAGCTAACGGTCACGGTTGTTTTGATGATGTTATGCTCCTGTGTGAGACTGGAACGGCGATTTTGTGACATTATGTTATTTTGTCTACACATACTCACCAGCTCAGGTATTGGACATGAGACCACCTGTGCCGGAATACACACATACAGTAGCTTCGCCACCCCAGCCCGCACGACACGTACTCCCCCCTTCCGCAGACACACACCACCTCTTCCTGTAGCAATCATTCGCCAGTGCTTCTGAATCTTTTGTTGGAGCACGACAGAGAATGCGATGGACACATGTTGCCTACATTAAGCCTAATATTTGCTCTGATATTTGCTTTGAATGAAAATCTGGGGATGGTTTTCCTCTGTCCTGGTTTTATTAAAGACAAGCAGAATGAATGACTACAATGTCTCAGTCTAAATGCCAACCTACTCCTCTGAGAGAGACAGATGGAGAGGATGGTAGAAGAGGAGACATGCGATTACATTTATCTGTTCCGTTCCATTTCTAGACTAAAGCAAATAGCTCCGAGCTGCACAAATAGCAAGCTGGACATGTGTCACTGACTGTCATCAGCTGTCACTGTTTAAACAACTAAGACTTCAAGCGGGCTAGGGAGTTATACAAGGTGACATGCTTTCGTTCCAGCCAAGCACTAACACACCTAACTCAACTAATCAACAACACTTTGATAAGTTTAGTGTTAGTGGACGGAAAACACATTTTGTAATGAAAGACGATGGCGAAAGACATGAAATTGAAACTAAAAGTGTTTAGCAAGAACCCTGCCTTTGGCCATTGCAATTATGATGGTCATTTTCTATTAGCTGGTATCATTATAAAGTAGGCAATGTATCCATGGAAATGCACAAAAACCTATCTCCTTCCCTCTATCCCCCCTCGATGTCGAGAGACATTTCAACTTTGAGACAATCAGAGAGAACGAACCTCTGCAAAAAAAAGGAGCAACAAGGAGGAGAAAAGAGGCGACTTTTCCTGCTGGCTGTACTCGTATAATAGAAGTGTGTATGAGGTCAGTATACATAGTTCATGGTTCAACAATACTAAGATAGTTGACGTAACAAAACACAGAAGTTTTGAGTGGCCAATGAAATCCATTCTATCCCTTGATGAAATCAGTGTAACAGGCTAGACAGTCAGTCAAGAATCTACTTTCCACAGCTCTACATCCCACTCACACGCATTTCTGTTTGTGTGTGTGCATGCACGTGTGTGTGTGTGTGTGTGTGTGTGTGTGCAAGCACATGTGTGTTTGTGTTTGTGTGTGTGTGTGTGTGTGTGTGTATGTGTGTGTCCACATGGAGTTAAATGCATTTGAGATAAAAACCAAATGGCGGGACTTACCCCCACACAACCCACAGCACTCACAGACCCTCTGATAGTCGCTTACAGTCGTTATCCATTATTAGTTGTAATATAATATTGCTTTCAGAGTTACGTTGCAAAGTGGAGAAACGTAGAAAGGACTGGAAGGAATGATTACAGTAATTTTCCTCAGATTCACAGGATGAAAAGACTCTATCTAACATGTTGCGTTAACAATAGATGATTACAGTATCAATTCCTTTCACCACTTCTTTCTTCCTGTCCTTTCCTTCTATCTCTGTGCTTCGTTTGGAAATCCCCACAGGCTATTGAAAGAACATCAGCTCTGAATTCCAAAATGGAATGGGGATTTTAGGTTCATAAATGGATTTTATTAGAGGATAATAAAACCGACAACTAAAATGCAGCAACTGGGGAAGGGGTAGAATGGCTTTTGGAGAATGAGAATGAGAAAACGAGAGAGAGAGAAAGACGCATACACACAACGGGCAGGTCCAGCAGTAATTAAGGGGTGAAACACACACACAACGGGCAGGACCAGCAGTAATTAAGGGGTGAAACACACGCACAACGAGCAGGTCCAGCAGTAATTAAGGGGTAAAACACACACACAACGGGCAGGTCCAGAAGTAATTAAGGGGTGAAACACACACCACAATCGGGCAGGTCCAGCAGTAATTAAGGGTGAAAGACACACAAACACAACGGGCAGGTCCGAGCAGTAATTAAGGGGTGAAAGACACACACACACATCGGGCAGGACCAGCAGTAATTAAGGGGTGAAAGACACATACACACACACACACACACACACACACACACACACACACACACACACCACCACACACACACACACACACACACACACACACCACAACACACACACACACACACACACCACACACCGGGCAGGTCAGCAAATAGGGTAGCAAACAACCAGTCAGCATAATTAAGGGGTGAAAAACACACACACACACAACGGCAGGCGTCCAGCAGTAATTAAGGGGTGAAACACATACCACAACGGGCAGGTCAGCAGTAATTAAGGGTGAAACACACACACAACGGGCAGGTCCAGCAGTAATTAAGGGGTGAAACACACACACACAACGGCAGGTCCAGCAGTAATTAAGGGGTGAAACACACACACAACGGGCAGGTCCAGCATAATTAAGGGGTGAAAGACAACTCACACATCGGTCAAGTCCAGCAGTATTAAGGGTGAAGACACACACAACGGGCAGGTCAGCAGTAATTAAGGGTGAAAGACACACACACAACGGCAGGTCAAGCAGTAATTAAGGGTGAAACACAACACACACACACACACACACACACACACACACACACACCACACCACACACACACACACACACACACACACACACACACACACACACACACACACACACACACCACACACACACATCGGGCAGGTCCAGCAGTAATTAAGGGTGAAAGACACACACACACAACGGGCAGGTCCAGCAGTAACTAAGGGGTGAAACACACACACACACACATCGGGCAGGTCCAGCAGTAATTAAGGGGTGAACACACACACACAACGGGCAGGTCCAGCAGTAATTAAGGGGTGAAAACACACACACACACACACGGGCAGTCAGCAGTAATTAGGGGTGAACACAACACACACACAACGGGCAGGTCCAGCAGTAATTAAGGGGTGAAAGAACACACACAACGGCAGGTCCAGCAGTAATTAAGGGGTGAAATACACACACAACGGGCAGGTCCAGCAGTAATTAAGGGGTGAAACACACAAGACACACACAACGGGCAGGTCCAGCAGTAATTAAGGGGTGAACAACAACACACACACACACACACAACGGCAGGTCCAGCAGTAATTAAGGGTGAACACACACACACACAACGGGCAGGTCCAGCAGTAATTAGGGGTGAAAGACAACACACACAACGGGCAGGTCCAGCAGTAATTAAGGGGTGAAAAACACACACACAACGGGCAGGTCAAGCAGTAATTAAGGGGTGAAACACACACACACAACGGGCAGGTCCAGCAGTAATTAAGGGGTGAAAGACACACTCACACACAACGGGCAGGTCAGCAGTAATTAAGGGTGAAAACACACACACACACACACACACACACACCACACACACACACACAACACACACACACACACACACACACACACACAACACACAACACACACCACACACACACACACACACATCGGGCAGGTCCAGCAGTAATTAAGGGGTGAAAACACACACACACAACGGGCAGGTCCAGCAGTAATTAAGGGGTGAAACACACACACACACACACACACACAACGGCAGGTCCAGCAGTAATTAAGGGGTGAAACACAACACAACGGGCAGTCAGCAGTAATTAAGGGTGACACACACACACGGGCAGGTCCAGCAGTAATTAAGGGGTGAAACACACACACACAACGGGCAGGTCCAGCAGTAATTAAGGGGTGAAACACACACACAACGGGCAGGTCCAGCAGTAATTAAGGGGTGAAAACACACCTCACACACGGCAGAGGTCAGCAGTAATTAAGGGGTGAAAAACACACACAACGGGCAGGTCCAGCAGTAATTAAGGGGTGAACACACACACAACGGGCAGGTCAGCAATAATTAAGGGGTGAAACACACACACACACACACACCACACACACACAGCACAACACACTACACACACAACACACACACACACACACACAACACACACACACATCGGGCAGGTCCAGCAGTAATTAGGGTGAAAACACACCACACAACGGGCAGGTCCAGCAGTAATTAAGGGGTGAAACACACACACACACAATCGGGCAGGTCCAGCAGTAATTAAGGGTGAAAACACACACACACAACGGGCAGGTCCAGCAGTAATTAAGGGGTGAAACACACACACAACACACACGGGCAGGTCCAGCAGTAATTAAGGGTGAAAAACACACACACACACAACGGGCAGGTCCAGCAGTAATTAAGGGTGAAAACACACACAACGGTCAGGTCCAGCAGTAATTAGGGTGAAAAACACACAACGGCAGGTCAAGCAGTAATTAAGGGGTGAAACACACACAGACACACACAAGGGCAGGTCCAGCAGTAATTAAGGGGTAAAACACACACACACACACACACACACAAACGGGCAGGTCCAGCAGTAATTAAGGGTGAAACACACACACACACGGTCAGGTCCAGCAGTAATTAGGGGGTGAAACGACACACACACACGGGCAGGTCCAGCAGTAATTAAGGGGTGAAAAAACACACACACAACGGGCAGGTCAAGCAGTAATTAAGGGGTGAAACACACACACAACGGGCAGGTCCAGCAGTAATTAAGGGGTGAAAGACACACTCCACACAACGGGCAGGTCAGCAGTAGATTAAGGGTGAAAACACAACACACAACACACACACACACACACACACACACACACACACACACACACACACACACACACACACACACACACACACACACAACACACACACACACACACACACACACACACACACACACACACACACACATCGGGCAGGTCCAGCAGTAATTAAGGGGTGAAAGACACACACACACAACGGGCAGGTCCAGCAGTAACTAAGGGGTGAAACACACACACACACACACATCGACGGCAGGTCCAGCAGTAATTAAGGGGTGAAACACAACCACAACGGGCAGTCCAGCAGTAATTAAGGGTAAAACACACACACACACAACGGGCAGGTCCAGCAGTAATTAGGGGTGACAACACACACACACAACGGGCAGGTCCAGCAGTAATTAAGGGGTGAAAACACACACACAACGGGCAGGTCCAGCAGTAATTAAGGGGTGAAACAAACCACACACACGGCAAGTCCAGCAGTAAAAGGGGTGAAAAACACACACACAACGGGCAGGTCCAGCAGTAATTAAGGGTGAAAGACACACACACAACGGGCAGGTCAAGCAGATAATTAAGGGGTGCACACACACACACACACACACACACACACACACACACACACACACACACACACACACACACACACACACACACACACACACACACACACACACACACAAATCGGGCAGGTCCAGCAGTAATTAAGGGGTGAAAGACACACAACACAACGGGCAGGTCCAGCAGTAACTAAGGGGTGAAACACACACACACACACATCGGGCAGGTCCAGCAGTAATTAAGGGGAAACACACACACACACAACGGGCAGGTCCAGCAGTAATTAAGGGGTGAAAAACACACACACACACACAACAACGGGCAGGTCCAGCAGTAATTAAGGGTGAAAGACACACACAACGGTCAGGTCCAGCAGTAATTAAGGGGTGAAATACACACACAACGGGCAGGTCCAGCAGTAATTAAGGGTGAAACACAGACACACACAACGGGCAGGTCCAGCAGTAATTAAGGGGTGAATACCACACACACACACACACACACAACGGGCAGGTCCAGCAGTAAAAGGGGTGAAACACACACACACAACAGTCAGGTCCAGCAGTAATTAAGGGGTGAAAGACACACACACAACGGGCAGGTCCAGCAGTAATTAAGGGTGAAACACACACACAACAAATGGGCAGGTCCAGCAGTAATTACGGGTGAAAAACACACACACAACGGGCAGGTCAAGCAGTAATTAAGGGTGAAACACACACCACACAACGGGCAGGTCCAGCAGTAATTAAGGGGTGAAACACACACACACACAACGGGCAGGTCCAGCAGTAATTACGGGTGAAAAACACACACACACACACAACGGGCGTCCAGCAGTAATTAAGGGTGAAAAACACACACACACACACAACGGGCAGGTCCAGCAGTAATTAAGGGTGAAAACACAACCACACAACGGGCAGGTCCAGCAGTAATTAAAGTGGAACACACACACACACACAACACACACAACGGGCAGGTCCAGCAGTAATTAAGGGTGAAACACACACACACAACAGTCAGGTCCAGCAGTAATTAAGGGGTGAAACACACACACAACGGAGGTCCAGCAGTAATTAAGGGTGAAACACCACACACACACAAGGGCAGGTCCAGCAGTAATTAGGGGTGAAAAAACACACACACAACGGGCAGGTCAAGCAGTAATTAAGGGGTGAAACACACACACACAACGGGCAGGTCCAGCAGTAATTAAGGGGTGAAACCACACACACACAACGGGCAGGTCCAGCAGTAATTACGGGGTGAAAACACACACACACACACAACGGGCTGGTCCAGCAGTAATTAAGGTGAAACACACACACACACAACGGGCAGGTCCAGCAGTAATTACGGGGTGAAAAACACACACACAACGGGCAGGTCAAGCAGTAATTAAGGGGTGAAACACACACACACACACACACCGGGCAGGTCCAGCAGTATTAAGGGGTGAAACACACACACACAACGGGCAGGTCCAGCAGTAATTAAGGGGTGAAACACACACACAACGGGCAGGTCCAGCAGTAATTAAGGGTGGAACACACACACACACACAATGGGCAGGTCCAGCAGTAATTAACGGGGTGAAAAACACACACAACAACGGCAGGTCAGCAGTAATTAAGGGGTGAAACACACACACACAAGCGGGCAGGTCAGCAGTAATTAAGGGGGGTGAAACACACACACACACAACGGGCAGAGTCCAGCAGTATTAACGGGTGAAAAAACAAACACCACACCACACAACGGGTGGTCCAGCAGTAATTAAGGGGTGAAACACACACACACAACGGCAGTCCAGCAGTAATTAACGGGGTGAAGAAGAAACACACCACAACGGGCAGGTCAGCAGTAATTAAGGGTGAAACACACACACACACACCGGGCAGGTCCAGCAGTAATTTAAGGGGTGAAACACACACACAACGGGCAGGTCCAGCAGTAATTAAGGGGTGAAACACACACACACAACGGGCAGGTCCAGCAGTAATTAAGGGGTGAAACACACACACACAACGGGCAGGTCCAGCAGTAATTAAGGGGTGAAGTCTATTTGCTACCTTCATCTCAGAGCCCCACAGTGAGATCAGTGTTCTCCATCCCAGTGGAGTAGAGGCCCCCACAGGTTAATAACAGCAGAGAAGGGGACGACGGTGTGTGTGTGAGAGAGAGAGAATACCCCCACCCCCCCCCCAAAAAGCCACTTTGAGAATAAGAGAATAGCTGGAGTTGCTGATAAGGTGAGTGTGTGTGTGTGTGTGTTTACTAATGGTTACTAAAACATTGGGCAGAAAGCAAGCTGGCCTCTGTCTTTCCCCGTCTATCTTTTTCCATTTCCCACCGCTCATCTCGCTCCCTGTGTTACCTCTTAATCTCTCCTCTCTCCTCTCTCTTTCTCGGCGGTGCATTCTCTCTCCTCTCTTTCACTTTCACCAGACGTCAGAGGCAATCCATCTCCACGCCAACCTGCCTCTGGCAATAATTACCCTAAGATGGGGACGAGAGAGCGAAGGAGTATGTGTGTGTGTGTGTGTGTGTGTGTGTGCGTGTGCATGATAGATTGATGAGAGAGGACACAGACTGTTAAAGGGAACATGCTCTGCTGTATCTCATGGCCTTACTCAAACCTCTACCCTGCTCTGAGCCCAGAGTCCTGGGCCTTACTCAAACCTCTACCCTGCTCTGAGCCCAGAGTCCTGGGCCTTACTCAAACCTCTACCCTGCTCTGAGCTCAGAGTCCTGGGCCTTACTCAAACCTCATCCCTGCTCTGAGCCCAGAGTCCTGGGCCTTACTCAAACGTGCCAGGCTTTTACTACTAATAGGTCAGATTAGGATTATACATCCCCATAAGCGCTGATCTAAAGTCTGTTCAGCATTTTCCCTGATTTTGGTCAGGATTACTGGGATTTAACCTGTGCCTAAGGGAAATGTCTACCTGTAGCCAAAATAACCTGTTCATTACTTCATTACCTCTCTCTCTAGTCGTAACAGTGCTATGCCAGAAAGTGGACAAAGCRGAGTCTCACGAAATATGGATTGGAAAAAATACCTCAATCCAGCGATGGGAGATGTAATCCTAATTATCTCAAACTGATGAATGATGAATCAAAAATATTGAAACACTGCTTGTTTTTAATCAAACTGCCCTTTTCTTTAGCATGCTAGGCTAGCTAATGCTAAAGCAACCCACTGGATTCGACAACATTTCCGGAAACTACTCACCCCAACGCTCTTTTTTTTAAACAATAAAAAACAGACATAATAAATCAACAGACACACACAAATTTCAACAAACATCAATAACATCACACCCGCTCAGACCCACATGTTCCAACCACAGCCATACACAACACCTACGCTACATATACAAAAGTATGTGGACACCCCTTCAAATTAGTGGATTCTGCTATTTCAGCCACACCCGTTGCTGACAGGTGTATAAAATTGAGCACACAGCCACGCAATCTCCATAGACAAACATTGGCAGTAGAATGGCTCGTACTTAAGAGCTCAGTGAATTTCAACGTGGCACCGCCACAGGATGCCACCTTTGGCATCCACAGTTGGTCAAATTTCTGCCCTGCTAGAGCTGGTCAACTGTAAGTGCTGTTATTGTGAAGTGGAAAAGCATCAACAATGGCTCAGCCGCGACATGGTAGGCCACACAAGCTCACAGAATGGAACCGCAGAGGGCTGAAGCGCGTTAAAAGCATCTGTCCTCGGTTGCAACACTCACTTCCGAGGTCCAAACTGCCTCTGGAAGCAACGTCAGCACAAGAACTGTTTGTCGGGAGCTTCATGAAATGGGTTTCCATGGCCTAATAGCAGCACACAAGCCTAAGATCATCATGCACAATGCCAAGCATCGGCTGGAGAGGTGTTAAGCTCACAGCCATTGGACTCTGGAGCAGTAGAAATGTGTTCTCTGGAGTGATGAATCATGGTTCACCTTCTGGCCTACCGACAGACGAATTTGGGTTTGGCGGATGCCAGGAGAACGCTACCTGCCCGAATGTATAGTGCCAACTGTAAAGTTTGGTGGCGGAGGAATAATGGTCTGGGGCTGTTTTTCATGGTTCGGGCCAGGCCCCTTAGCTCAAGTGAAGGGAAATCTTAATGCTACAGCATACAATGACATTCTACATTATTCTGCGCTTCCAACTTTGTGACAATAGTTTGGGAAAGGCCCTGTCCTGTTTCAGCATGACAATGCCCCAGTGCACAAAACAAGGTCCATACAGACATTTTTGTTAAGATCTGTGTGGAAGAACTTGACTAGCTTGCACAGAGCCCTGACCTCAACCCCATCAAACACCTTTGGGATGAATTGGAACGCCGACTGCATGCCAGGCCTAATCACCCAACATCAGTGCCCGACCTCACTAATGCGCATGTGGCTGAATGGAAGCAAGTCCCCGCAGCAATGTTCCAACATCTAGTGGAAAGCCTTCCCAGAAGAGTGGTGGCTGTTATAGCAGCAAAGGGGGGACCAACTCCATATTAATACCCATGATTTGGCAATGAGATGTTCAACGAGCAGGCGTCCACATACTTTTGGTGTAGTGTATGTCTCACAACCACAACCTCACTCCCCTCATCCTTCATCCCCTGTAGCACTCTATGCCATATGGTGTCAAATTGCACTTTTCTATGTTCTCCATAACCCAGACATTTTCAATATTTAATTAACAGTACATTTGATTCGTCCACTGCTGTAGTGATGGAGGATCATTTAATTTCCAGTTTTTAAGTATAATATATTTTTTTATCATTGACAAGAAAAGTATGGTCCCCCTATTGGGTATTTCACCACACCCTCATATGCAATGTCTTGAAATATGCAGATAGACGGATTAAAAGTACCCTAGGAAGCACTGGGCTGTGCAGACCCACGGGAGACACMGTGCGTAGGGCTGGTGCCATATAACACGGACCGAGGAGACGCACTCGAGACCAGATGCGCTGAGCAGGCTTCATCGCACCTGGCTCGATGCCCACTCTAGCCCGGCCGATACGAGGAGCGGCAATGTAGCGCACCAGGCTATGCGTGCGCACTGGGGACATTGTGCGCTTTTCCGCATAACAGGGTGCCTGCCCGGACACACTCTCTCCACGGTAAGCACGGGGAGTTGGCTCAGGTCTCCTACCTGACTTAGCCACACTCCCCGTGTGCCCCCCCAATAAATTTTTGGGGCTGCCTCTCGTCCCAGCCGCGCTGCCGTGCTGCCTCCTCATACCAACGCCGCTCAGCTTTCGCTGCCTCCAGCTCTGCCTTGGGGCGGCGATATTCCCCAACCTGTGCCCAGGGTCCCTTTCCGTCCAGAATCTCCTCCCATGTCCAGGAGTCCAGAACTCGCTGCTGCCGTTTACCATGCTGCTTGGTCCTTGGTTGGTGGGTGGTTCTGTAACGACTTTCCTCTTCTTCTGACGAGGATTAAGAGATATCGGACCAATGTGCAGCGTGGTAAGTGTCCATTTTAATATATAAAACTGAACACTACAAAAATACAAAATAACAAAGTGAATGAACAAACGGAAATCGAAACAGTCCCGTATGGTGCAAACACAGACACAGGAAACAACCACCCACAAAACACAAAGGAAAACAAGCTACCTAAATATGGCTCCCAATCAGAGACAACGACTGACACCTGCCTCTGATTGAGAACCATACTAGGCCAAACACATAGAAACAGACAACCTAGACATACAACATAGAATGCCCACCCACATCACACCCTGACCAACCAAAACATAGAAACATACAAAGCAATCTATGGTCAGGGCGTGACAATGAGTCATTATTTATAGTTTTCCTATTGCCATTATTTCGTTTTTTTCCCATGTAAATGTTATATCATGAGATTTTAGCAAAGGGTCATTAAGTTTTCAATATTGGTCAGGTATATCAGAAGATCATCTGCAAATACGTTTTGTTTATGTTCATGTTTACCAAAACTGATACCTGTTACATTTGGGTCCTGTCTAATTCTTTCTGCAAGCGGTTCAATTACCAGTGCAAACAGGAGGGGGGAAAGAGGACATCCCCGTCTTGTGCCCCTTCTGAAGTAATTTCATAGATMATGTATTATTTGTGTATATTTTTGCTTTGGGACATTTATATAATATTTGTATAAAATTTATTATTTCAGATTTGTCCCAAAATGTTAAATAGAATTCTATGGGAAAGCCGTCCATTCCTGGTGCTTTCCCCGCATTTTCATAGTATTAAATAGCTTAGCATGCTGCAGAAAAGGGCAGTTTAATTAAAAACTAGCAGTATTTCAATATTCTCGATTTATCATTCATCATTTTGGGACAATCTATAATCTAGTTGGGCTCTTTTGGCTAGTCTACCTGGTGCTTATTGCTTATTCCTTGACCTTATTACCATAACCAGGTTGATATGCTGCTCTGCTTGCTCCATGTAATTGGGTAGACATCCCTAGAGGTGGAGGAGATCTGGTGAGGAGGGTTTAAATTTAAATCAGGTCGACATATTTGGAAATAATGAATTCCCCATTGTTATCTGATGTGTGTGTGTACTTGCATGTGTTTGCTTGCGTGTGAGTGCACGCACGTATGTGTGCATGTGTGGTTTGCAGACATGTCTGTGTGTGATTGATGGCACCACAGGGGCTCAGTAGTGCAGACGGAGTCTCCTCCAAAAAGAAAGCGTTAGAGAAGAGAGAGAGAGATAGAGAGTGACAGAGACAGAGACAGAGAGAGAGAGGGAGAGAGAGAGAGAGAAAGAGAGCGAGAGGGAGATGAATGCAATGCACCTGGTATCCCACTGCTCTAATAGACACCTGGGCTGGGTCAAATCCCACGTGTCTCACGTCACCAGTGAACACTGAGTTCTGAGGATGGAGAGTTTGTACTGCAACAGAAGACCCACTCCTGCTCAGAGACACAGACTGCTGTTACAGACTACCGCTCAGGAACACAGGCTAGTCATGAGATTCAGACATTGACATTACATTAGTGGTGTTACAGAATGTTCTGAACAACACATCTCACAGAGTGCAATAGAGACTTAACACCTGTTGAGGGAGGATATCAAGCACACAGTATCGAATAAATAAAATATATCTGGTATTATGTGAACTCTATTGGTTCATGACCTCAAATGAATGACATATCATGAGTAGTGCTCACAGAACTACAGTCATATACACTATATATACAAAAAGGGGATTAGACAATTTCAGCCACATCCGTTACTGACAGGTGTATTAAATCGAGCACACAGCATGCAATCTCCATAGACAAACATTGGCAGTAGAATGGTGAGCTCACTGACTTACAACGTGGTACCGTCACAGGATGCCATCTTTCCCACAAGCCAGTTGGTAAAATGTCTGCCCTGTCAGAGCTGCTCCTGTCAACTGTAAGTGCTGTTATTGTGAAGTGGAAACGTCAGCACAAGAACTGTTAGGTGATAGCTTCATGAAATGGKTTTCCATGGCTGAGCAGCCGCACACAAGCCTAAGATCACCATTGGACTCTGGAGCAGTGGAAACGCGTTCTCTGGAGTGATTAATCACGCTCAACATCTGGCAGTCCGATGGACAAATCTGGGTTTGGCGAATGCCAGGAGAACGTTACCTACCCGAATGCATAGAGCCAACTGTAATGTTTGGTGRAGGAGAAATATTGGTCTGGGGCTATTTTTCAAATTTCGGGCTAGGCCCCTGAGTTCCAGTGAAGARAAATCTTAACGCTACAGCATACAGTGACATTCTAGACSATTCTGTGCTTCCAACTTTGTGGCAACAGTTTGGGGAAGGTTCTTTCCTGTTTCAGCATGACAATGCCCCCATGCACAAAGCGAGATCCATACAGAAACGGTTTGTCGAGATCGGTGTGGACGAACATGACTGGCTTGCACCTCAACCCCATTGAACACCTTTGGGATCAATTGGAACGGCGACTGTGAGCCAGGCCTAATCGCCCAACATCAGTRCCCGACCTCACTAATGCTCTTGTAGCTGAATGGAAGCAAGTCCCCGCAGCAATGTTCCAACATCTAGTGGAAAGCCTCCCCAGAAGAGTGGAGGCTGTTTTAGCAGCAAAGGGGGGGGACCAACTCCATATTAATACCCATGATTTTGGAATGAGATGCTCGACAAGCAGGTGTCCACATACCTTTGGTCCTGTTGTGTACATTAGTAATGTCTGTACACGTGCATAATTTTGGGTACAATCATATTTCATGAAACATGTCCAAAATGATCACATAGCCACAAGGAAATCTGTTCACAAAGTCTGCCTCGTTTGCAGAAACACAACTTACATGGCTATACTGTGCAACACACACGCAAACAACCACCTAAAGCCACCTACAAAGCAAATTTCAAACGGATGATTGAGCCATGATCAGTGTTAACAGAAAATCTAGCAAAGTAGCGATGGGACATGTCTACCATCTCCCTAGAGTAGCTCTGAGCCCATTATTTCTGTCTTCTACAAGCATGCTCTTAAAACTACAGCCACTCTGATTACTTGGCAAAAGTACTTTCACTACATGTACTGTCACTATATGCACAGTACATATTTCCTTCAGTTCCGAACTATCTGTTGATGACATTAATAATGCATGTGTCCTCTGTCCCGGGGTCCCATCAACGCTCCGTCTTCCCAGCATGATATGAAATGTGTACCGTTGCGAACAACTGGATATAACTGTACTTACTGTGCTGTACCAGTCTAATTATCCACACCGATCATACCGATCACTTATGGCAGGCATTTTTGCGTTCATTAGCCTATATTAAAGAAWWGTGTTTAAAATGAAATATGTGGGATTGTTAAGGCCTTTAAGAGATTAATAGGGTTCAAGTAGTAGGGTTCTACATTAATCTCTTAATGGGATAATTGATGGCTACAACCATCAAACTAGTAGCAGTAGTTTACTGGATAATAAAAAACACTGTGGTGCACATTCATGTTATACACTTATCATTCTATTATCATTATCACATCAATTCAGGCAATTTATCATTTTTTTCCCATATTGCCCAGTACCAGTCTATAAGACAGTACAATACAACTTTATTGTTCCGAACAACGGAAATGTCTTCTGCTCAGTTGTCAATCGCCCTAAACATCACACATCACACACAGTTCAGAGGAGCACAGGGTCTAAGCTCCGTTAACCCACAACTAAAATCTTGCGTAATTTGGTCAGATTATGTTTACGTAATATGTCTGAGAGATTACACAGGTTCAAGCCGCAGTGCAGGGCCTCTGGATGGAGAGCATGTCTGAGGTTTAATCCAATCTATCCCAGATAAATGGGCACCACACTAGGGCTGCATGTTGACCCTATATATACAGTATACAGGTCTGACTGACAGTGCTCCAATCTGCCCAATGATAAACGTCTCATTACAATCCCCAGCACGTCGTCTGCATAGAAAACTGGAACGTCAGCTAGATTGGAATGGCAATGACATATTTTTGGAATGTCATTCCCTCATCCGTCTGTGTGTATGTGGATCACATTCCGACCATAAAACATCTGTCACTGGAAAACCACTCCTGGTGAGAGGTTTAGAACCGCCACAACGGAGTGAGAATGGGGGAACATACCAGACGTGTCCAGATTCCCTAAGAGAATGTAGATGAATAACTGACTCTTGGTACAGATCTTTAGTTATAAAACAGTTTAACCATTTTGAATGTGTATGGATCCTTAGTAATGTTTCTGCAGTGTCCACCAACAGCTCTGTAATGAGGTTAGGTTACCAAGCAATACGGAAGACACAGTATATAGATCTGAAGACATTAAGCTCCTAACTAAGGATACTAAAGCGCTGCATGCCACGTTTCTACTAATTAGCTGCTCACCAGGCCCTTGATTAGCTGAATCAGGTGTGTTACAATGAGGTTTGAGCTTAAGGCTGTACCCCCAATATCTCTCTAGGGGGAGTGTTGGTCACCCCTGGCCTACACGTTATTTGGTTAGATCTGATTATAACTGATTAACTCAACTGCATTATAGACAGGCTTCAAGGTGACACGTACCATTCAGCTGCGATTAGAGAAGGACAGATAGCTATATTTATTTCCTGTTTGTGTGACGTTCAATAGGTTCTACGCTCCAGGGGTTTCCTTTAATAAGGTTCCTAATTAGTGAAAGCACACAACGACCGTCTCAAAGATGACATGTTAGAGATAAAACAGACACCTTGGCTCCATTCTGAAGACGGATAGGAGAGAAGTCTTCGCCTTCTAAGAGACGACAAAGCTGCAATTCACTTTATCTATCGCTACAAAAGAAACCAAAAATAGATAGAGACTAGACTAGACCGAGTATTGTTGCACTATCTAGACTGACAATTATAACCCTATCTAGATAAGCTACGCTCTGATTGAGTCAGCATGAAAAGAAATGTGCAGTTCCCACAGGGTGAAATGCACATTCAGTGTTTCCCCCGCAGAGATAAATCAATTGAATTTAAGAAGAGAAAGACAGGCCAGGCCAACGTATTTTGAAATTACAACCAGGATGTTATTGGAACCTCTGGGGTGAGTTTATTTATGAGAGGGTGTAACTTCCAGAGGTATATTGAGTCTTTGAAGTTTGTTTTCTGCCCTTTATATCAAATTATAGAGGTGGCCTAAGGTTGTTATTACCAGGGAAATACACAATATTGTCATGACAAGAAGAGATTCATTTTGATGGAGCAGGTTATATTTGTATTTTAGCTGTAATATTGTTTACACCAGAATTGCTGTACATGCTCTAATTCAAGGTAATGAAATGTTAAAAAAGCAGTTGGTTATAATCTGTGTTTATCCAAGGTGTGTGGGCAGCGAGATAACTCAATATCTAGTTGCTCTAAGAACCCATTCCATTTAAAATCCTTTAAAATTCGTATATTTTTTCTCGCCTTCAGTAAATACAACAAGATTGATTGACTCACGCCTTTCTGAGGCTGCAATCTATTTTAACAAGCAGTGCGACTCAGAAAGGCAATTATATTTCAAAATAAATTGGAAGAGTTTATTTTGTGAGCTGGAACAGTATGTAGATTTGCAGTTTTAACTAGTGATACTGTTTCTATTACAGTACATGATGTATTTAGGCAACAGAATCTCAGCACTTGACAGATGCTAAGTGTGTGTGTGTGTGTGTGTGTGTGTGTGTGTGTGTGTGTGTGTGTGTGTGTGTGTGTGTGTGTGTGTGTGTGTGTGTGTGTGTGTGTGTGTGTGTGTGTGTGTGTGTGTGTGTGTGTGTGTGTGTGTGTGTGTGTGTGTGTGTGTGTGTGTGTGTGTGTGTGTGTTTATCTGCGCGTGTGTACAGTAGTGCTATGTGTGTGTCTTTGTGTGTCTGTGTGTATGTGCGCACCAATGACTGTATTAATGAATGGACAAAGTCATCGATACCTGACACCATTCGATCATAATCACATTTGTGTATATTCCCCCCCAAGCAGACACATCGACGGCCCTGAAAGAACTTCATTGGACTCCACATATCCTGAGGCTGCATTTATTGTAGCCGGGGATTTTAACAAGGCTAATCTGAAAACAAGGCTCCCCAAATTCTATCAGCATATCGATTGTGCTACCAGGGCTGGTAAAACCCTAGACCACTGTTATTCTAACTTCCGCGACGCATATAAGGCCCTCCCCCGCCCTCCTTTCGGAAAAGCTGACCACGACTCCATTTTGTTGCTTCCAGCCTATAGACAGAAACTAAAACAGGAAGCTCCTGCGCTCAGGTCTGTTCAACGCTGGTCCGACCAATCGGATTCCACGCTTCAAGATTGCTTCGATCACGTGGACTGGGATATGTTCCGCATTGCGGCGAACAATAACATTGATGAATACGCTGATTCGGTGTGCGAGTTTATTAACAAGTGCATCAGGGATGTTGTACCCACAGCGTCTATTAAAACATTCCCAAACCAGAAACAGTGGATTGATGSCAACATTCGCGCAAAACTGAACGTGCGAACCACTGCATTTAATCAGGGCAAGGTGACCGGAAACATGACCGAATACAAACAGTGTAGCTATTCCCTCTGCAAGGCAATCAACCAAGCTAAGCGTCAGTACAGAGACAAAGTAGAGTCGCAATTCAACGGCTCAGACACGAGAAGTATGTGCCAGGGTCTACAGTCAATCACGGACTACAAAAGAAAAACCCCGTTGCGGATCACAATGCCTTGCTCCCAGACAGACTAAACAACTTTTTTGCTCACTTTGAGAACAATACAGTGTCACTGACACGGCCCGCTACCAAAAGCTGCAGGCTCTCCTTCATTGTAGCCAACGTGAGTAAAACATTTAAACGTGTTAACCCTCGTAAGGCTGCAGGCCCAGACGGCATCCCCGGCCGCGTCCTCAGAGCATGCGCAGACCAGCTGGCTGGTGTGTTTACAGACATATTCAATCAACCTTATCCCAGTCTGCTATTCCCTCATGCTTCAAGAGGGCTACCATTGTTCCTGTTCCCAAGAAAGCTAAGGTAACTGAGCTAAATGACTACCGCCCTGTAGCACTCACTTCCGTCATCATGAAGTGCTTTGAGAGACTAGTCAAGGACCATATCACCTCCACCCTACCTGACACCCTAGACCCACTCCAATTTGCTTACCGCCCCAATAGGTCCACAGACGACGCAATCGCCATCACTCTGCACACTGCCCTAACCCATCTGGACAAGAGGAATACCTATGTAAGAATGCTGTTCATCGATTACAGCTCAGCATTTAACACCATAGTACCCTCCAAACTCGTCATTAAGCTCGAGATCCTGGGTCTCGACCCCGCCCTGTGCAACTGAGTCCTGGACTTCCAGACGGGCCGCCCCCCAGATGGTGAGGGTAGGTAACAACATATCCACCCCGCTGATCCTCAACACTGGGTCCCCACAAGGGTGCGTTCTCAGCCCTCTCCTGTACTCCCTGTTCACCCACGACTGCGTGGCCATGCACGCCTCCAACTCAATCATCAAGTTTGCAGACGACACTACAGTGGTAGGCTTGATTACCAACAACGACGAGACGGCCTACAGGGAGGAGGTGAGGGCCCTTGGAGTGTGGTGTCAGGAAAATATCCTCACACTCAATGTCAACAAAACAAAGGAGATGATYGTRGACTTCAGGAAACAGCAGAGGGAGCAGYCCCCTATCTACATTGACGGGACAGTAGTGGAGAGGGTGGAGAGTTTTAAGTTCCTCGGCGTACACATCACGGACAAACTGAAATGGTCCACCCACACAGACAGCATGATGAAGAATGCGCAGCAGCGCCTCTTCAACCTCAGGAGGCTGAAGAAATTCGGCTTGTCACCAAAAACACTCACACATTTTTACAGAGGCACAATCGAGAGCATCCTGTCGGGCTGTATCACCGCCTGGTACGGCAGCTGCTCTGCCCATAACCGGAAGGCTCTCCAGAGGGTAGTGAGGTCTGCACAACGTATCACCGGGTGCAAACTACCTGCCCTCCAGGACACCTACACCACCCGATGTCACAGGAAGGCCAAAAAGACTATAAAGGACAACAACCACACGAGCCACTGCCTGTTCACCCCGCTATCATCCAGAAGGCGAGGTCAGTACAGGTGCATCAAAGCGGGGACCGAGAGACTGAAAAACAGCTTCTATCTCAAGGCCATCAGACTGTTAAACAGCCATCACTAACATTGAGTGGCTGCTGCCAACATACTGACTCAACTCCAGCCACTTTAATAATGGAAAAATGTATGTAATCAACTTATCACTAGCCACTTTATATATAATGTTTCCATACCCTACATTACTCATCTCATATGTACGTATATACTGTACGGTATACGATCTACTGCATCTTGCCATCTTGATGTAATTAAATGTATCACTAGCCACTTTAAACAATGCCATTTTATATAATGTTCTCATACCCTACATTACTCATCTCATATGTATATACTGTTCTCTATACCATCTACTGCATCTTGCCATCTTAATGTAATTGTAACGGGTGTCGTCATCTGAAGAGGAAGAATCGGACCATTGCGTGGTAAGTGTTCATGACTTTTATTTAAACTGAACACTAGAACAAAATAACAAAGTGCAAAACGAAACTGAAACAGTCCTGTCAGGTGCAGAAAACACTAAACAGAAAACAACTACCCACAAAACACAGGTGGGAAAATGCTACCTAAGTATGGTTCCCAATCAGAGACAATGATAGACAGCTGTCCCTGATTGAGAACCATACCCGGCCAAAACAAAGAAATACAACACATTGAAAAATGAACATAGAATGCCCACCCAATCACACCCTGACCAAACCAAACTAGAGACATAAAAAGCTCTCTAAGGTCAGGGCGTGACAGTAATGTATCACTAGCCACTTTAAACAATGCTGCTTTATATGTTTACATATCCTACATCACTCATCTCATATGTATATACTGTACTCTATACCATCTACTGCATCTTGCCTATGCCGTTCGGCCATCACTCATTTATATATTTTTATGTGCATGTTCGTATTCATTCCATTACACTTGTGTGTATAAGGTAGTTGTTGTGGAATTATTAGGTTATATTACTTGTTAGCTATTACTGCATGGTCGGAACTAGAAGCACAAGCATTTCACTACACTTGCATTAACATCTGCTAACCATGTGTATGTGACAAATATAATTGATTTGATTTGATTTGAAACCTCTACAGGATCGGTGGGTCTCCCGAGGGACGGTTGAGCTAACGAGGCTAATGCGATTAGCATGAGGTTGTAAGTAACAAGAACATTTCCCAGGACATAGACATATCTGATATTGGCAGAAAGCTTCAATTCTTGTTAATCTAACTGCACTGTCCAATTTACAGTAGCTATTACAGTGAATGAATACCATGCTATTGATTGAGGAGAGTGCACAGTTATGAACTTGAAAATGTACTAATAAACCATTAGGCACATTTGAGCAGTCTTGATACATTTTGAACAGAAATACAATGGTTCATTGGATCAGTCTAAAACTTTGCACATACACTGCTGTGGCCAAAATCTAAATTGCGCCTGGGCTGGAGTAATACATTATGGCCTTCCTCTTGTATTTCAAAGATGGTGGCACAAAGATGATGGKTTTCTTTGTATAATCTTTTACCAGATCGAATGTGTTATTCTCTCCTACATTCATTTCACATTTCCACAAACTTCAAAGTGTTTCCTTTCAAATGTTATCAAGAACATGCATATCCTTCCTTAAGGCCCTGAGCTACAGGCAGTTAGATTTGGGTATGTCAGTTTAGGCAAACATTGAAAAAAAGGGGTGGATCCTTGGCGTCTCATGGAATTAGACAACATGCAGTTTGAGCTACTACAGGAAGTGACATTGCAGGCTAGCTCAGTGCTGCCCCCTCTCATTGAGTAACTCAGGTTGAGTTTTTATAACTTCTCTGTGTGATTTAATCGGTTCAAGTACATACATCTGGTGTATTAGAAGCAATTATTGGTACAATGATTGTCTTAAAAAGTATATATATATATTTACATGAAGAATGACCACAAAGATTAAAACATTTTCCATTCACTATAATGGGGGTTCCTGTTTTCCGCTAAGAATGCCTGCAATACTGCGGTCGGCCTTGAATTTCCGTGGCTTCAATAAGAGGGGACACATGCATTTCAAGGAATTTTATGATGACTCTACTTTCAAAAACAAACCTAGTCTGACTGGGGTAAGCCTCCCAAACAGTATTTCAATATTCTGTATGCCTGCTGAAGGTCGGGGAAATACCAGAAGATTATGCACAGCTCTCATTACAGAAAATATAGAAACAAGATAGCTATACAAATAAACACTTATATTTCTCACAACTTTGTGGATTAGTGTTTTTCCTAGAGTATTTCAGAGCGTAATAAACATTTATGTCAATCCAATATTGTATATTGGTTTGTGGATTATCAAACACACACACACACACACACACACACACACACACACACACACACACACACACACACACACACACACACACACACACACACACACACACACACACACACACACACACACACACACACACACACACACACACACACACACAACACACACACACCAGGAGACATAGGGTATATCGTATGGGTTTTAGTCAACAAACACACTCACTAGCCTATGAGAGGAGAGAGACACCGTGGAAATGGGAATTTATCCCATATATCGATATTTTCATTGCACTGTGAAAAATCATTTCTCCAAAATTACTCAGGCATTTTTTCTCATCAGCCTGAGAGGCCAGCCATATCAGGGGAATTTCACACAAATGTATTTATTTACTGATGCGCTGGAGAATGTGTGTATGTGTGCGTGTGTGTTTTCAATGTGTGTGTTCACACTTTGTGTGTTCATGCATATGTGTGTGGGTGTGTGTGCCTGATAAAACTAAGCCTTGATTATTTTGCTGCATATATAATGTRAGAATGAAAAGAGAACGTAGTATGGAAAAGTGAGTATTAAATAGTTTATGGACTGGCTTCATTCAACATCATCCAGTGGAAATACACACTGTAAGTACAGTGGAAAGAAAAACATTCAGAAATGTTTGTTGCGTACAGACATAGTATATCCTCTGTCACACAATTTAGAGAAAAATACTGGACCACAACAAGACTAGACAGAGAACTGGTTGTCAGTTGGCTAATGGGATGTCTATTTACAGTAGACACACACAATCAAATGTATTTATAAAGCCTTTTTACATCAGCAGTTGTCACAAAGTGCTTATAAAGAAACCCAGCCTCAAAACCCCAAAGTAGAAGCACGGTGGCTAGGAAAAACTCCCTAGAAAGGCAGGAACCTAGGAAGAAACCTAGAGAGGAACCAGGCTCTGAGGGGTGGCCAGGCTTCTTCTGGCTGTGCCGGGTGGAGATTATAAGAGTATATGGCCATTAAAGGACAATTGCACCCAAAAACTATCTTTTGGTATTTGTTTCATCAGTCTATTGTTGATATAGTCCCAAAACGTTTTGCATGTCAGCAATCAAGTTTTCAAGATATATACTTTCAAAATACAAAAATGCAAAACACAGCATCAGATAGGGGCACGGGTCAGAAAATCTGGTGTGATCACCATTTGCCTCATACACATCTCCATCACATAGAGTTCATTAGGCTGTTGATTGTGGCCTATGGGCTGTTGTCCCGCTCCTCTTCAATGGCTGTGGGAAGTTGCTGCATATTGGCGGGAACTGGAACACGCTGTCATACACATTGATCCAGAGCATCCCAAACATGCTCAATGGATGACATGTCTGGTGAGTATGCAGGCCATGGAAGAACTCTGACATTTTCAGCTTCCAGAAATTGTGTACAGATCCTTGCGACATGGGGCTGTGCATTATCATGCTGAAACATGAGGTGATGGTGGGGGGTGAATGTTAAATGTGTTTCCTGTCAGGTATTTTAATTGTCTGTATTGTCTACTTGTTAAATGTTTGTAAAGTCTTCATTTGTAATTGTTTGTAATGTCTTATTAATTGGTGTTGGACCCCAGGAAGATTAGCTAACGTTACGGCGTTAGCTAATGGGGATCCTAATATACACTGCTCAAAAAAATAAAGGGAACACTTAAACAACACAATGTAACTCCAAGTCAATCACACTTCTGTGAAATCAAACTGTCCACTTAGGAAGCAACACTGATTGACAATAAATTTCACATTGCTGTTGCAAATGGAATAGAAACAGATAGAAATTTATAGGCAATTAGCAAGACACCCCAATAAAAGGAGTGGTTCTGCAGTGGTGACCACAGACCACTTCTTCAGTTCCTATGCTTCCTGGCTGATGTTTTGGTCACTTTTGAATGCTGGCGGTGCTTTCACTCTAGTGGTAGCATAGACGGAGTCTACAACCCACACAAGTGGCTCAGGTAGTGCAGCTCATCCAGGATGGCACGATCAATCGACTGTGGCAGAAGGTTTGCTGTGTCTGTCAGCGGAGTGTCCAGAGCATGGAGGCGCTACCAGGAGACAGGCCAGTACATCAGGAGACGTGGAGGAGGCCGTAGGAGGCAACAACCCAGCAGCAGGACCGCTACCTCCGCCTTTGTGCAAGGAGGAGCACTGCCAGAGCCCTGCAAAATGACCTCTCCAGCAGGCCACAAATGTGCATGTGTCTGCTCAAACGGTCAGAAACAGACTCCATGAGGGTGGTATGAGGCCCGACGTCCACAGGTGGGGTTGTGCTTAAGCCCAACACCGTGCAGGAAGTTTGACATTTGCCAGAGAACACCAAGATTGGCAAATTTGCCACTGGCGCCCTGTGCTCTTCACAGATGAAAGCAGGTTCACACTGAGCACATGTGACAGACGTGACAGTTTGGAGACGCCGTGGAGAACGTTCTGCGTGCCTGCAACATCCTCCAGCATGACCGGTTTGGCGGTGGGTCAGTCCATGGTGTGGGGTGGCATTTCTTTGGGGGCCGCACAGCCTACATGGCTCGCCAGAGGTAGCCTGACTGCCATTAGGTACCGAGATGAGATCCTCAGACCCTTGTGAGACCATATGCTGGTGCGGTTGGCCCTGGTCCTCCTAATGCAAGACAATGCTAGACCTCATGTGGCTGGAGTGTGCAGCAGTCCTGCAAGAGGAAGGCATTGATGCTATGGGCTGGCCCGCCCATTCCCCAGACCGAATCCAATTGAGCACATCTGGGACATGTCTTGCTCCCATCCACCAACGCCACGTTGCACCACAGACTGTCCAGGAGTTGGCGGATGCTTAGTCCTGGTCTGGGAGGAGATCCCTCAGGAGACCATCCGCCACCTCATCAGGAGCATGCCCAGGCGTTTTAGGGAGGTCATACAGGCACGTGGAGGCCACACACACTACTGAGCCTCATTTTGACTTGTTTTAAGACATTACATCAAAGTTGGATCAGCCCTGTAGTGTGGTTTTCCACTATAATTTTGAGTGTGACTCCAATCCAGACCTCCATGGGTTGATAAATTTGATTCCATTGATCATTTTTGTGTGATTTTGTTGTCAGCACATTCAACTATGTAAAGAAAAAAGTATTTAATAAGAAATTTCATTCATTCAGATCTAGGATGTGTTATTTTAGTGTTCCCTTTATTTTTTTGAGGCATGTTAATATATATTTAATTTACGCAATGGGCCTCAGGATCTCATCCGGTATCTCTGTAATTGAAATTACCATCAATAAAATGCAATTGTGCTTGCGCCTGCCATACCATAACCCACACCGCCACCATGGGGCACTCCATAAACCCCACCGCCACCATGGGGCACTCCATAACCCCACCGCCACCATGGGCACTCCATAACCCCACCGCCACCATGGGGCACTCCATACCCCACGCACACATGGCACTCCATAACCCCACCGCCACCATGGGGCACTCTGTTCACAATGTTGACATCAGCAAACTGCTCGCCCACACGACGCCATACACGCTGTCTGCCATCTGCCCAGTACAGTTGAAACTGGGATTCCTCTGTGAAGAGCACACTTCTCCAGCGTGTCAGTGGTCATCGAAGGTGAGCATTTTCCCACTGAAGTCAGTTACAACGCCGAACTGCAGTCAGTTCAAGACCCTGGTGATGATGACGAGCACGCAGATGAGCTTCCCTGAGACGGTTTCTGACAGTTTGTGCAGAAAATCTTCGCCACATTTTCATCAGCTCTCCGGGTGGCTGGTCTCAGACGATCCCGCAGGTCAAGAAGCCGGATGTGGAGGTCCTAGGCTGGCGTGGTTACACGTGGTCTGCAGTTGTGAGGCCATTGGACGTACTGTCAAATTATCTAAAACAACGCTGGAGGCGGCTTATGGTAGAGAATTCTCTGGCAACAGCTTTGGTGAACATTCCTGCAGTCAGCATGCCAATTGCATGCTGTGGCATTGTGTTGTGTGACAAAACTGAACATTTAATCAGCTTCTTGATATGCCACACTTGTCAGGTAGATGGATTATCTTGACAAAGGATAAATGCTCACTAACAGGGATACAAACAAATTTGTGCACACAATTTGAGATAAATAAGCTTTTTGTGTGTATGGAACATTTATGGGATCTTTTATTTCAGCTCATGAAACATTGGACCAACACTTTACATGTTGCGTTTTACATTTTTGTTCAGTRTATWTCAACATGGGACTAATGAAACAAATACCAAAATATTTTTGAGTGGAGTTTTCCTTTATGGCCAGATCATTCTTCAAGATGTTCAAATGTTCATAGATGATGAGCAGGGTCAAATAATAATCCCATTGGTTATAGAAGGTGCAACAGGTCAACACCTCAGGAGTAAATGCCCGTTCGGCTTTTCATAGCCGCGCATTCAGAAGTTGAGACAGCAGGTGAGAGAGAGAGAAAGAGAGAGAGAGAGAGAGAGAGAGGGTCAGAACAGCAGTTTCCACAACTCTCTGACAGCAAAGTGTCAAGTCAACTGTTTTCTGCTGGCTGCCTTGAGGGAACAGACTAGCATCTGCCTCTGACAGGCCTTTGACAGGAAAGAAAGAGATAGGAGGGGGGAAAGAGGGAAATGGGGGGGTGGCAGAGAGAGAGAACGGGGAAGAGAGAGACAGACTCAGGTAGGAGGAATATGAGTGCTAGAAGGGAAGGGGGAGACAGGGAGCGAGGGAAGACAGAGAGGGAGAAGTCACTAAAGGGATACAAGACTCAGTTACACAGCCAAAACCAGACATATGAAGCTATCAAAGACCAATGGGAAAGGTACACCTAAGTTACTTTCCTCTCCTTTAGTCCCTTTCCTTCATGTTATTTTCTCTCTGGTTCTTTTCTCTCTGGCTCCAACAGCCTCTGAGACGGGATCAAAAGGGCTGTCATGATTCAAACCCCCTGATGTTCACAGACAGAGAGTGGAAGAAAGAGGGATAGAGAAAGAGTCAGAGATGGGAGGGACTTGGACGGAGGGAGATGAATATGCAGAGAGAGGGAAGAGAGGGTGGGAGAGAGAGGGA
>NW_019943670.1:35495-39877 GCF_002910315.2 Salvelinus sp. IW2-2015 | reverse complement strand
CTAGAGAAGAGTTCAGCGTATGGAGGGACTTGGACGGACGGAGTCCATGATATATGCATGAGAGATGGTTAAAAGCTCCGTCAGGGGAAAAAAAGACGAAAAGAGAATCATATTTCAACATAATTTGCGAGGGTGAGATGAGAGAGAAGGCACAGGGAAGAGTCAAGAGATGGCGAGGACTTGGACGGAGAGATCAGGGAGGAGATAAAGAATAGTAAATATGTCGAGGGGACTAGTCTGTGAGGCGTTGGAGACTGAGAGGTATTGAGGACAGTAGTTCAGTAGAGTGAGGATGACCAGGGCGATGAATGATATGCAGAGAGGGAAGCGAGGGGAGAGAGAGGGATAGGGAAGTCAGAGATGGGGGGACTTGGACGCGAGGGAGATGAATAGGAAAATGCCGAATAGCTCTCACAGTCTCACTGCAGAATATAAGACATTCATTCACGGTTTTCCAACGTCACCATTTTAAGAGTGCTTTTGTTGCTCCTGACTTATAGGCTTATCTCGCTTTCGCCAATTTGCCCAATTGGACGGAGGGAGGGAGATGAATATGCAGAGAGGGGGAAGCGAGGGTGGGAGAGAGAGGGATAGAGGAAGAGTCAGAGATGGGAGGGACTTGGACAGAGGGAGATGAATATGCAGAGAGGGGGAAGCGAGGGTGGGAGAGAGAGGGATAGAGGAAGAGTCAGAGATGGGAGGGACTTGGACGGAGGGAGATGAATAGGAAATGCCGACTAGCTCTCACAGTCTCACTGCAGAATTAAGACATTCATTCACGTTTTCCAAACGTCACATTTTAAAGTGCTTTTGTTGCTCCTGCTGCTATGTATCGTTCCAATTCTCCAAATGTCAAAATTCTATGTTAAGGGTTAAGTTTAGGCATTCATTCTGAATGGTGAAGGTAAGGGTTAACGTTTGGGAAAGGGTTAAAACATGAAGTTTAGGCACTCCTGAATGGTAGAGGTAAGGGTTAAGGTTGGAGTTAGGATTAAAACCAGTGTCCACGACTGGGATCGAACACGCAACCTTCTGATTCAAAGTCATGGGATAACCCAGTCACCACCCCGTCCACAACGCCCTAGCAAAACCCAAGCCTACTTGACGGTAATAGCGCACACTGTTGAAGGCATTTCCCGACGTCTTCAGGACATGGAATGACGTCCAATTTCAACGTCAATCTTGAACGAACTCCCTGGGAATTGTGTAGGAAATGTGTTGACAGGCGTGTTGAGCGGAGGGATAATGCCGGGGGAACAGTTGAGGACATGGTTAATGACACATTGACAGACCTGGGTTAGCTGTGTTATTGGACTGTCCTACTCATTGGACTTCTGAGACCACACACACCTGACTGAAGGACTCAGTGCTGATATAAGAGATGTAGTCATAGGTAGTCAACATGACTGGGAGAAGCTATAGGGGTGACTGGCTGGATATAACCCTCCTTCCTCATCCTCGTCCTCCTCCTTCCGTCTCCTCCTCCTCCACCTCTTCCTCGCTCATCTTCTCCCGTTCTGCTTCCGTTCCTTCTCGTCTTCCTACACCCCACCACCCATCCACCCAGTCATCCTCTGTTCCTCCATCTCTCTCTGTCTGGATGAAAGCAGCATGGGGCAGGGAACAGCGTTACGAAGGACTGGATGTGCCTGTCCCTCTAACACCGACACACACCGACTCTTTACCGAACCATGTGTGTGTATGCGTTGCTGCTACAGCGAGGAGAACGTTTGGACCCAGATTCCACAGCACACAGTGTTCTTTGGTTTATCTGAATGAGCACAGTCCTTGAAGTGTGAAAGAAGTGACCGAGAAAGTTAAGTAATATTCCATTTTGTAGCTCAATGTGAAACAACACAGACGGATGTAAAAATACATTAAAAGAGGTCAATTTGGCTTGATCCCTCTTTTACCTCTCTGTACCACTCCTTTAACTCTCTCTTTATTTGTTCTCTAGTCCCCCCCTCTCTCTCTGTTCCATCGTTCATTAATAGAAAGAGAGGAATGAAAGAAGCTTAATGGTGGTTGCACATAGAGTTAGTCGTGGCAGTGCTGCTAATCTTCTCAATTTCCTTTCATTAATCTCTCTCTCTCTCTCTTCTCTCTCTCTCTCCTCTTCCTTTCATTAATCACTATCTCTCTCTCCTCTTATTTATTATCCCATATCTCTCTCTCCTCTTCCTTTCATTAACACTATCATTCTCTTTCTCTCCTCTTCCTTTCATTAATCACTATCTCTCTTTCTCCCTCTTCCTTTCATTAATCACTCTCAATTCTCTCTCTCAATTTCTTCATTAATCACTCTTCTCTCTCTCTTCCTTTCACTAATCATATCTCTCTCTCCTCTTCCTTTCATTAAACGTTCTCATTCTCTCTCTCTCCTCTTCCTTTAATGAAACACTATCTCTTTCTCTCCTCTTCCTTTCATTAATCACTCTCATTCTCTCTCTCCTCAATTCCTTTCATTAATCACTATTTCTCTCTTGTCCTTTCATTAATCACTATCTCTCTCACCTCTTCCTTTCATCAACACTATCTCTCTCTCCTTTGTCTCTCTTCCGATCTCGTCGTCTCCTCTCTCCTCTTCTTGTCTCCTCTTCGTCTCCTCTCGTCCTCTTCGTCTCCCTTCTCGTCTGCGTCCGTCTTTCCTGACTTCCTCTCCTCTTCGTCCTCTCCTCTTCTCCTCTCCATTCTCCTCTCAGTCCTTCTTCTCTTCCGCTTCTCCCCTTCTCCTCTCCGCTTCTCCTCTTTCTCCTTCTCTTTCTTCCTTCTTCTTCCTCTCTCTTCTCCTTCCTCTTCTCTTTCTTCTCTTTTTCTCTCTTTGCTCCGTCTCCTTCCTTCTCGTTCGTCTCCTGCTTCTCGCTTGCTCGTCTCTTTTCGTCCTCTTCTCTTCTCTTCTCCTGCGTTTCCTTTCCCTCTTCTCCCCTTCTCCTCTTCTCCGCTTCTCTTCTTTCCTCTTCTGCCTTCTCCTCTACTCTTGCTCCTGCTTTCCTTCCTTTTGGTCCTCTTCCTCCTCTCCTCCACTCCTCTTCTCCTCTTCTCTTCTGCCTCTTGTCTCCTCTACTTTTGTCTCTCGCTTTCTCGCTCTCCTCTTCTCCCTTTCTCTTCTCCTCTCTATTGCTGCCTTGGCTCTTCTCCTCTTCTTCTTCTCACCTTCTCTTCTCCTCTCTGCTTTTCCTTTCTCTCGTCCCCTTCTCTGCTCTACTGCCTCTCCCTTTGTGTCTCTCGACTCTTCTCCTCTTCTGTTCTCCCGCTTTGCTCCTTCTCCTCTCCTATTCTCGAAGGGTTGGGCCCTTCTCTTCTCTCCTCTCTCTTGCTTCGTCCCCGCTCCTCTCTATCTCTTCCTTCTTCTCCTTTCTCTCTCCCTTCTGCTGTTCTCCCTCCTTTCTCCCTTCTCTTTCATCCTCTACTCTTTTCTCCTCTCTCTCTTTCCTCTCTCTCCCTCTCCTCTTCTGGCGCCTTTCTTATCCTCACTCTTCTCCTCCTGTTCTCCGCTGTCTCCTTCCATCGTTGCTGTGCTTATTCCTTCTTCTCTTCTCCTCTTCTTCTTCTCCTCCTCTTCTCTTTCTCTCTCTCCTTCTCTTCTCTCTCCCCCTTTCTTCCCTCTTCCTCTCCCGCTTCTCTCTCGCTCTCCCTCTTCTCCCTCTCTTTTCCCTTCCTCTTCTTTCCCTTCCTCTTCTACTCTCTCTGTCTTCTCCTCTCCTTTTCTCCCTCTTTCCTTCTCCGCTTCTCTACTCTTCTCTCCACTTCTCCTTTCTTCTCCTCTCCCCTGTGTCCCTATAATCTCAGAGGGTATTGTAATCTCTCTCTTTTATTGAGGCACTTTCCATTGTTCCTTTAGTAGAGTGCTAATTTCAGCCTTGTTTAAAAGGAGCAGGGGAGAGGAGAGGAGGCAAGTGAACGAGGGAGATGAAACGGAGAAGAAAAGGAAGAAGGCAGGAGACTTGAGGGGACTGATTTGGGCTGTAACAGCTGATCATGGTTTGACTTTGGTTTGGT
The DNA here is from genome assembly GCF_002910315.2 of Salvelinus sp. IW2-2015. Taxonomy (NCBI): domain Eukaryota; kingdom Metazoa; phylum Chordata; class Actinopteri; order Salmoniformes; family Salmonidae; genus Salvelinus; species Salvelinus sp. IW2-2015. The sequence goes on along the minus strand of NW_019943670.1, from coordinate 35,878 downwards.
AAGGGAGGAGAGGAAGACAACAGGGAAGGGGGTTTGAGAAAATTTATGTTGTGAATATTGTAATTGATATAGAGAGCTAGAGTTGGGGGGAGTCGGTGATGGTTTTTGTGTTTTTTGTTTGGTTTTTGCTGTGTTTTTGCTTTTTTGTTTTTTTGTATGGGTTTATATTGTGCAGGGGTGGGGTGGGTAGATGGTGTATGAGGAGGGACTTGAGTCTTGTGGATGTGGGGATGGTGGTGTGTTTGAGGTTATATGAGACTGTAAAAAACGCTGACATGAGACACTAGAATGTACAGGAAGAGACAGAACAAGCCGCTTTTGCTGAGAAGAAAAAGAATAGCGCGCCTGTGACAAACCATCAGCAGAGAGAAAGTTTCCTTTGA
>NW_019943670.1:30848-35470 GCF_002910315.2 Salvelinus sp. IW2-2015 | reverse complement strand
TCCCTTTCTTTGCCACTTCCTCTTCTCCTCTTCTTTTCTCCCTTCTCCTTCTCTCTTCTCTTCTCCTTCTCCTCTTCCTCCCCTTCTCCTCTACTCCTCTCACTTTTCCTCTACTTCTCCTCTTCTCTTCTTCCCCTTCTCTTTCTCCCTCCTATTCTCCCTTCTCTTTCCTCCTTCTCCTCTTCCTCTCTCTATCCTCCCTCCTCTTGTCCTCTCTCTCTCTCTCTTCTCCTTCTCCTTTCTTCTCTTCACTCTTCTCTTCTCTCTTTCTCTCCCTTCTCCTTCATCTTATGCCTTACTTATATCCTCTTCTCTTCTCCTCTTCTCTTCTCGCCCTCTCTTCTCTGCTTCTCTTCTCCTCCTTCTCTTCTCCTCTTCTCTCTCCTCCTTCTCTTCTCCTCTTCTCTCTCTTCCCCTTCTCTTCTCTGCTTCTCCTCTCCTCTTCTCCCATTTCCTCTCTTTCTCTCCTCTTCTTCTTCTCTTACGTACCTCTTGTCTTCTCCGTCTCCTCTTCTCCCCTCTCCTTCTCTACCCGCTTCTCTCTCCTTCCACTGTCTCCTTCTTCCCTCTCCCTGTGTCGCCTATAATCTCAAGGGTATTGTTAATCTCCTCTTTTATTGCAGCACCTTCTCATTGTTCCTTTAGATAGAGGTGCTATTTCAGCCTTGTTTAACAAGGCAGGTGAGAGGAAGAGGAAGGACAAGTGAACGAGGATGAACACGGAAGGAAGGACCAGGAGGCGGAGACTTGAGGGGACTGATTTGGGCTGTAACAGCACTTATTCATGGTTGACTTTGGTTTTGGTAAGGCGAGGGGGAGAGGAAGCAGGGAAGGGGGGTTTGATGGACTGTAAAGCTGACCACCAGAACTGTAACAGGAGAACAAGCTTTTGTGCCAAATATGCCTGACATCATGCAGAGAGAGAAAGTTCTTGACTTTTATGGCTCGTCGGTGTGGAAAAGTGAAAAGCTGCCAGTATTGTCTGCAGTCAAATGCAGAACGCATCAGATTAGCAAGCTATCACAAATCGATTCAGCACATTCAGCAGACCACTCTTATTCCAGAGAGACTTAACAGGAGCAAATTTACGGTTTTAAGTTGCCGTTGCTCAAAGGTCCAACATCAACAGATTCATGCCACTTTTGCGGTTATTGGCCCCAACACTCTTAACGCTAAGCTAACCTGCTGCGCTCTGCCACACACGTTGCACGCAAACGCCACAGCACAATGCAACGCACACACACAACGTTCTATCACGGTGAGTGTGTCGCCCTCATAGTTGAGAGAAACTGTGAAAGGGCAACCTGATCTTTAGAGAGAGAGGACGAGAGAGAGAGGAGAGAGAGAGAGGAGAGAGAGGAGACAGAGAGAGAGAAGAGGAAGAGAGAAAAAAGAGAGACAGAGGAAGAAAGCACAGAGAGACGAGGGAGAGAGACAGAGAGAAGAGACGAGAGAGAGACGAGAAGAGAGAGAGACGAGAGAGAGAAGAGGAGAGAGGAGAGGAGAGAGAAGAGAGCGAGAAGTAGAAGAGAGAGAGAGGGAGACAAGAGAGAGGGGAGAGACAGAGAGAGAGGACAGAGAGAGGACAGAGAGAGAGAGACAGAGCAGAGAGACAGAAGAGAAGAAAGAGAGAGGCAGTAGAGTATGAGAACGAGAGAGAGACAGAGACAGAGAGAGACGTGGTGAAATGTAGTACAATAGAATGAGAGTGATTAATGAAAGGAAGAGGAGAGAGATAGTGATTAATTAAAGGAAGAGGAGAAAGAAATAGTGATTAATTAAAGACAGGGGAGAGAGAGATAGTGATTAATTAAAGGAAGAGGAGAGAGAGAATAAGAGAATGGGAGTGTGTAATGAAAGGAAGAGGAGAGCGAGATAGTGATTAATGAAAGGAAGGGGAGAGAGAGATAGTGATTAATGAAAGGAAGAGGAGAGAGAGATAGTGTTTAATGAAAGGAAGAGGAGAGAGAGATAGTGATTAATGAAAGGAAGGGGAGAGAGAGATAGTGATTAATGAAAGGAAGAGGAGAGAGAGCGACTAGGATTAATGAAAGGAAGAGGAGAGCGAGAATAGGATTGTTTAATGAAAGGAAGTGGAGAGCGAGATAGTGATTAATGAAAGGAAGAGGAGAGAGAGAGAAAAGGAGTGTTTAATGAAAGGAAGAGGAGAGAGAGAGAATGAGAGTGATTAATGAAAGAAGAGTAGAGAGAGATAGTGATTAATGAAAGGAAGAGGAGAGAGAGATAGTGATTAATGAAAGGAAGAGGAGAGAGAGAATAGGATTGTTTAATGAAAGGAAGTGGAGAGCAAGATAGTGATTAATGAAAGGAAGAGGAGAGAGAGAGAAAAGGAGTGTTTAATGAAAGGAAGAGGAGAGAGAGAGAGAATGAGAGTGATTAATGAAAGGAAGAGTAGAGAGAGATAGTGATTAATGAAAGGAAGAGGAGAGAGAGATAGTGATTAATGAAAGGAAGAGGAGAGAGAGCGACTAGGATTGATTAATGAAAGGAAGAGGAGAGAGAGAGAATGAGAGTGATTAATGAAAGGAAGAGTGGAGAGAGAATGATTAACTTCTTACGGCTGAAATCCTGCTAATGGGATCGATATGACAACAGCCAGTGGAAGTGCAGGGCGCCAAATTCAAACAACAGAAATCTCATAATTAAAATTCCTCCAACATACAAGTATTTTACACCATTTTAAAGATAAATTTGTTGTTAATCCCATCACAGTGTCCGATTTCAAAAAGGCTTTACAACGAAAGCACTCCAAACGATTATGTTAGGTCAGCAACTAGTCACAGAAAAACACAGCCATTTTTCCAGCCAAAGAGAGGAGTCACAAAAAGCAGAAATAGAGATAAAATGAATCACTAACCTTTGATGATCTTCATCAAATGACACTTATAGGACTTCATGTTACACAATACATGTATGTTTTGTTCGATAAAGTTCATATTTATATCCAAAAATCTCAGTTTACATTGGCGCGTTATGGTCAGTAATGTTTTGCTTCCAAAACATCCAGTGATTTTGCAGAGAGCCACATCAATTTACAGAAATACTCATCATAAATGTTGATGAAAATACAAGTGTTATACATGGAATTATAGATCCACTTCTCCTTAATGCAACCGCTGTGTTAGATTTCATGAGGCGATGATTTCAAATTCATGAGGCGCGAGCACTAGGTCCAAACACGCTAACAAAGATAGCTATTTGGACATAAATAATGGACATTACCGAACAAAAAAAAGATTATTGTGGAAGTGGGAGTCCTGGGAGTGCATTCCGTCGAAGATCAGCAAAGGTAAGTGAAGATTTATGATGCTTTTTATGAGTTTTGTTGACTGCACAATTTGGCGGGTAACTGTACGGCTTCCTTTTGTGGCTGAACGCTGTTCTCAGATTATTGAATATTGTGCTTTTGCCGTAAAGCTTTTTGAAATCTGACACAGCGGTTGCATTAAGAACAAGTGTATCTTTAATTCTATGTAAAACATGGATCTTTCATCAAAGTTTATGATGAGTATTTATGTTATTTGACGTGGCTCTCTGCAATTTCTCCGGATATTTTGGAGGCATTTCTGAACATGGCGCCAATGTAAATTGAGGTTTTTGGATATAAATATGAGCTTTATCGAACAAAMCATATATGTATTGTGTAACATGAAGTCCTWTGAGTGTCATCTGATGAAGATCATCAAAGGTTAGTGATTMATTTTATCTMTATTTCTGCTTTTTGTGACTCCTGTCTTTGGCTGGGAAAATGACTGTGTTTTTCTGTGATTTTGCGGTGACCTAACATAATCGTTTGTGGTGCTTTCRCTGTAAAGCCTATTTGAAATCGGACACTYTGGTGGGATTAACAACAAGATTACCTTTAAAATGGTATAAGATACATGTATGTTTGAGGAATTTTAATTATGAGATTTCTGTTGTTTGAATTTGGCGCCCTGCACTTTCACTGGCTGTTGTCATATCATCTCGTTAACGGGATTGCAGCCATAAGAAGTTAAGAAACTTCAGAGTGTTTTCTGTCCAAATCTACTAATAATATGCATATATTAGCTTCTGGGCCTGAGTAGCAGGCAGTTTACTATGGGCACCTTATTCATCCAAGCTACTCAATACTGCCCCCCAGCCATAAGAAGTTAATGAAAAGAAGCGGGGAGAGAGAGTGAGAGTGTTTAAAGAAAGGAAGAGGAGAGAGAGGAGAGTGTTTGATGAAAGGAAGAGGATAGAGAGAATGAGAGTGATTAATGAAAGGAAGAGGAGAGAGAGATAGTGATTAATGAAAGGACAAGGAGAGAGAGATAGTGATTAATGAAAGGAAATTGAGAGAGAGAGAATGAGAGTGATTAATGAAAGGAAGAGGAGAGAAAGAGATAGGGATTAATGAAAGGAAGATGAGAGAGAGATAGTGATTAATGAAAGGAAGAGAGAGAATGAGTGATTAATGAAAGGAATAGGAGAGAAAGAGAGTGAGAGTGTTTAATGAAAGGAAAAGGAGAGAGAGATATTGATTAATTAAAGGAAGAGGAGAGAGTGAGTGATTAATGAAAGGAAGAGGAGAGAGATAGTGATTAATGAAAGGAAGAGGAGAGAGAGATAGTGAGTAA
>NW_019943670.1:29801-30828 GCF_002910315.2 Salvelinus sp. IW2-2015 | reverse complement strand
GAGTGATTAATGAAAAGAAGAGGAGAGAAAGATAGTGATTAATGAAAGGAAGAGGAGAGATAGTGATTAATTAAAGGAAGAGGAGAGAGAGAATGGGAGTGATTAATGAAAGGAAGAGGAGAGAGAGAGAGAATAGGAGTGTTTAATGAAATGAAGAGGAGAGAGAGATAGTATTTAACGAAAGGAAGAGGAGAGAGAGCTAGTGATTAATTAAAGGAAGAGAGAGAGAATGAGAGGGTTTAATGAAAGGAAGAGGAGAGAGAGATAGTGATTAATGAAAGGAAGAGAGAGATATAGTGATTAATGAAAGGAAGAGGAGAGAGATAGTGATTAATGAAAGGAAGTGGAGAGAGAGAATGAGTGTTTAATATAAAGAAGAGGAGAGAAAGATAGTGATTAATGAAAGGAAGAGGAGAGAGAGAGTGTGATTAATGAAAGGAAGAGGAGAGAGAGAGAATATGAGTGTTTAATGAAAGGAAGAGGAGAGAGAGATAGTGATTAATGAAAGGAAGATGAGAGAGAGATAGTGATTAATGAAAGGAAGAGGAGAGAGAGAATGAGAGTGTTTAATGAAAGGAAGAGGAGAGAGATATGATTAATAAAGCAAGGAGAGAGAGAGAGAAGATTAATTAAAGGTCGAGGAGAGAGAAGATGATGATAATTAAAGGAAGAGGAGAGAGAGAGAGAGAGAGAGAGATTAATGAAAGGTCGAGGAGAGAGAGATAGTGATTAATGAAAGGAAGAAGAGAGAGAGAATGAGAGTGTTTAATGAAAGGAAGAGGAGAGAGAGATAGTGATTAATTAAAGGAAGAGGAGAGAGAGAAGAGAGATTAATGAAAGGTCGAAGAGAGAGAATAGGAGTGTTTAATGAAAGGAAGAGGAGAGAGAGATAGTGAGTAATGAAAGGTCGAGGAGAGAGAGAATAGGAGTTAATGAAAGGAAGAGGAGAGAGAGATAGTGATTAATGAAAGGAAGAGAGAGAGAGAAAGTGATAATTAAAGAAGAGAGAGAGAGAGATCTCTCTCTG
>NW_019943670.1:0-22803 GCF_002910315.2 Salvelinus sp. IW2-2015 | reverse complement strand
ACTCCCCTCACAGTCCAACTGACTGCTGAACAGAAGCGGCTGTGGAGAGTTTGGACTGGTGTGGTGTGTGTGTGTGTGGTGTGTGGTGTGTGTGTGTGTGTGTGTGTGTGTGTGTGTGTGTGTGTGTGTGTGTGTGTGTGTGTGTGTGTGTGGTGTGTGTGTGTGTGTGTGTGTGTGTGTGTGTGTGTGTGGGTGTGTGTGTGGTGTTGTGTTCACTCTAATTTCCGTCATACAAAAAACTAGCAGGCAGATGTGTGGTGTAGTGGTTAGGGGATGGATCACAGACCAGAGGTCCACCTGTTCAAATCCCTGGTGTTTCAGACAGATGTCCTACCCTGGAGCAGGACACTCCCACGAGAGAGCTGTCTAAACAGGTGTTGGGTATAATCACACATTTAATTATACATAGGTGTATCCAGTCACAACAGAGTAACTGTAGTACTATACTTAAGAGACTGGGTAAACTGAACAGATATTCAATAGGAATGTGTGTGTGTGTTTGAGAGACTGCAGCAAGCTGTTCTTTTCGCTCTCTATCTCTGTGTGTGAACAAAAAGTCTTCAGTCTCTCTCCCCTCTTAACAGATGCCTTTCACAGTGCCCCCCCTCCCCCCCGAGATGGCACCACAGGTTCAAAAGTGGTGTGGCAAAATGCGTATGTATTTTCTCTGTTCAGGTAAAACTCTGGGTCCTATTCGTAGACTAGACAAAATATACATTTTATAGATAGCTTCCCTATTCATCTGTGCTATGACTAGAGGGCTGGGGGTTTTCTTGTCGGGTCATGTGACTTGGAAACACTCCTGGCCTAAGGTGGATCAACCCCTATCAATCTACCGGAAACCTTGTTATTATTCATAAAAATGGACAAAGATGATCTTTGTTCTTTTCATTGAAAATAATATCCCCCTTTTCATGAAGTATTGAATGTCACTCATTCTATTTCACTCTATTCTAACCAACCCTGCATTACCAGTTCATATCAGTAGGTGTCACTATGCATTATCTAGTCATTTACATTTACATTTAAGTCATTTAGCAGACGCTCTTATCCAGAGCGACTTACAAATTGGAAAGTTCATACATATTCATCCTGGTCCCCCCGTGGGGAATGAACCCACAACCCTGGCGTTGCAAGTGCCATGCTCTACCAACTGAGCCACACGGGACCAGGCGTGTGGCTAGTCGAAAAAGAATGGCTCCATGATGACTGCCTCTCAAAGTTCTGCTAGAATCCATAAATTCTCTATTTCTGCATTAGTCGTTAATCTGTTATGATTGGACAAATGTGTTAATATTGTCTGTGTAGACTGCTTTGTGGCAGAATATGTAGGTGTTTTACTTTTAAAACAGTGAAATTTGAGCCACAAACATTTGTAAATAATCACCAGCAGTGAAATCACCTAATATGCTGACCATACCGAACGCATGGCGCACGCGAGCGTTGAAAAAAACATGTACACACACATGTTATTCAATCACGCACCCACACTGCTCGCGCGCGTCAACAAGCGTCTGCCTAGCCAGGTGCTAAAATAGAACTTGGTTCTATTTGTGACGCTTAACGCACTGCAAGTCCCGCCTCTCCCATCTCCTCATTGGTTTTTAGGAGCATATACCCACGTGGTTGATTGAAAGATGAATTGAGGTCCACACTCCAGTCCAGTCGGTAGAGGTAATGCACCTTAAAGTTGGTTGCCAACTGCCATATAAAGTCCAAAGAAGAAGAAGAAGCCTAAAGGAGGAGAGATTACTAGAAAACAAACTTTTACCCTTTTATCTGTGGATTAATTGTCGGAGTAGAGGACCTTGTGCATTTCAGGAAAAAAAAAAAAAAAAAAAACAATGTCCAAGGACAAATTAGCTAGCTAAATTGCCATAAATGTTTAATGCTTTTCGACCTGTCCCCAAATTAATATAGTTGGTTCAGAGTTTGTTTTGATATTTCCTGATCGTGTCTCCTGTGGGGTTACAAAATCAACATGCACACGATGGCGCACGCTGACGCAAGCGCACGTGCAGTCTGGTCATCATGTTAAGCTAACTTTAGTAGTTTTGTTAGCTAGCAATAGATTGGATCATTCTAGGTAGTTTTAGAGGAAGACTAAACTGCTTTTATTAAGTGCTTTTATTAACACATACCTTGTTTTTCATGAACATGTTTGTTCACTCATGAGGCAGGCAACCAGGCAGGCTGGAGAGGAGGGTTTCCACTAGATAACACAGCCACAAAGTCAGATTCCGAAGAACGGAGAGGAGTGTGAGAAAAGATAGAAACCAAGTGCAGTGTGCAGAGTCAATCAAAGAGGGGCTGGTTGATAAGGCTCTTAGGCTGTAGCTAGGCGATCACTGTGCCTGACAAGTGAATCCACCTGTCATAGAGAGCGTGGACAGGGTTGTATTCACTAGACAAAACAAAGGCAAACGGGCTGAAATTTGGGGAAATACTATATAAACTTGTCCAATGAAAAACGCCTGCTTTCATTTTCATTGCAAATTTGTTTGTCTATGATGTGAACTAAAAAATATGTCTGGTTAACATGTTCGGTGCTGCTGCTTTCAATGTGTTGTAGCTACTGGGGGAAATGCTGTCTCGCCACACGTGTTCCGATGGCTCTGACACACACACACACACACACACATTAATGATGAATTGGGGAGATGGTCCAATAACAGTCAGATGCTACTAATAAATTGAGTCTGAGTAGTAATGGACTTTCTATTTGCTGCCTTGTGATCTGCTACTTCAGTCAGGTCAGACTGGTCAGACTGGCAAGGTCACAATATATTACTACCCACACAGATGGAAAGAGAAATGGAAAGAGAGAGAGAGAGAGAGAGAGAGAGAGAGAGAGAGAGAGAGACAGAGAGGAAGAGAGATAGGAAGAGAGAGAGACGGAGAGAGAGAAGACGGAAGAGAGAGAGAGAGAGAGAGAAGAGAGAGAGAGAGAGAGAGAGAGAGAGAGAGAGAGAGAGAGAGAGGAGGAAGAGAGGAGAGAGAGAGAGAGTAGGGAGATAGATAGAGAGAAGACTAAACTGGGGAAAGAGAAAGGTAGAATGTAATAAGGACAAAGGGGAAGATAACAAGGAGCCAGTGTGAGAGAGAGAGGGAGAGATAGAGAGGGAGGTGTTGTGTCTCAGTAGCTACCAGAGGGAGACAGCATCAGATATCTGCTGAGCAGGGTGAGAGTATGCCAGCCCTGCAGTAATCATAAACAATGACCCAGTTAATGTCACCTGAAATACCACCCTTCTCTCTGTGAGACACAAACACACACGCACGCGCAGACACACACAAACACACACACACACACACTAGCCCATGTGGAGAGTCAGCTTCTTTCCATAGCACCTTCTGTCACTACTTTGGTGACATTTTAAATCTGCTGTCACCTCTGTGAGGTTCAGTCTCATGGACAGCTCCTCTGCCAGTGTGTTCAGCACCATTGACAGCTCCACACTATCTACCAAGAGAGTTCTCATTTCTATTACTCGTAGCCGTCTATTTACCACCACAAACCTATGCTGGCACTAAGACCGYACTCGACCAACTGTATAAGGCTATAAGCAAACAAGAAAATGCTCATCCAGAAGCGGTGCTCCAAGTGGCCAGGGACTTTAATGCAGGAAAACTTAAATCTATTTTACCTCATTTCTACCAGCATGTCACATGTGCAACCAGAGGAAAAAAAACTCAAGACCATCTTTACTCCACACACAGATAAGCGTACAAAGCTCTCCTTCGCCCTCCATTTGGCAAATCTGACCATAATTAAAACTTAAGCAGGAAGTACCAGTGACTCGCTCAATACGGAAGTGGTCAGATGATGTGGATGCTACACTACAGGACTGTTTTGCTAGCACAGACTGGAATATGTTCCGGGATTCATCCAATGGCATTGAGGAGTATACCACCTCAGTCATCAGCTTCATCAATTAGTGCATGATTCCAACACCATCATTATTATGTTTGCTGACGACACAACAGTGGTAGGCCTGATTACGAACAACGATGAGACAGTCTTTAGGGAGGAGGTCAGAGACCTGGCAATCTGGTGGTAGGACAACAATCTCTACCTCAATGTGAGCAAGACAAAGGAGCTGATCGTGGACTACAGGAAAAGGCGGGCAGAACAGGCCCCAATTAACATCGACAGGGCTGTAGTGGAGCGGGTCGAGAGTTTCAAGTTCCTTGGTGTCCACATCATCAATGAAGTATCATAGTCCAAACACACCAAGACAGTTGTGAAGAAGKCACGACAACACCTTTTCCCCGTCAGGAGACTGAAAAGATTTGTCATGGGTCCCCAGATCCTCAAAAAGTTCTACAACTGCACCATCGAGAGCATCCTGACCAGTTGCATCCCCCCCTGGTATGGCAACTGACCGTAAGGTGCTACAGAGGGTAATACGTACAGCCCAGTACATCACTGGGGCCAAGCTCCTGTCATCCAGGACCTACAGTTGAAGTCAGAATACACCTTAGCCAAATACATTCAAACTCAGTTTTTCACAATTCCTGACATTTAATCCTAGTAAAATTCTGTCTCAGGTCAGTTAGGATCACCACTTATTTTAAGAATGTGAAATGTCAGAATCATAGTAGAGAGAATGATTTATTTCAGCTTTTATTTCTTTCATCACATTCCCAGTGGGTCAGAAGTTAACATACACTCAATTAGTAGTTGGTAGCATTGCCTTTAAATTGTTTAACTTGGGTCAAATGTTTCGGGTTGCCTTCCACAAGCTTCCCACAAAGAGTTGGGTGAATTTTGGCCCATTCCTCCTGACAGAGCTGGTGTAACTGAGTCAGGTTTGGTGGCCTCCTTGCTCGCACACGCTTTTTCAGTTCTGCCCACACATTTTCTATGGGATTGAGGGCAGGGCTTTGTGATGGCCACTCCAATACCTTGACTTTGTTGTACTTAAGCCATTTTGCAACAACTTTGGAAGTATGCTTGGGGTCATTGTCCATTTGGAAGAACCCATTTGCGACCAAGCTTTAACTTCCTGACTGATGTCTTGAGATGTTGCTTCAATTTATCCACATAGATTTCCTCCTCATGATGCCATCTATTTTGTGAAGTGCACCAGTCCCTCCTTCAGCAAAGCACCCCCACAACATGATGCTGCCACCCCTGTGCTTCACGGTTGGGATGGTGTTCTTCGGCTTGCAAGCCTCCCCCTTTTTCCTCCAAACATAACGATGGCCATTATGGCCAAACAGTTCTATTTTTGTTTCATCAGACCAGAGGACGTTTCTCCAAAAAGTACGATCTTTGTCCCCATGTGCAGTTGCAAACCGTAGTCTGGCTTTTTATGGCGGTTTTGGAGCAGTGGCTTCTTCCTTGCTGAGTGGCCTTTCAGGTTATGTCGATATAGGATTCATTTTACTGTGGATATAGATACTTTTGTACCTGTTTCCTCCAGCATCTTCACAAGGTCCTTTGCTATTGTTCTGGGGTTGATTTGCACTTTTTGCACCAAAGTACGTTCATCTCTAGGAGACAGAATGAGCAGTATGACGGCTGCGTGGTCSCATGGTGTTTATACTTGTGTACAATTATTTGTACAGATGAACGTGGTACCTTCAGGCATTTGGAAATTGCTCCCAAGGATGAACCAGACTTTTGGAGGTCTACAGTTTTCTGAGGTCTTGGCTGATTTTCCCATGATGTCAAGCAAAGAGGCACAGAGTTTGAAGGTAGGCCTTAAAATACATCCACAGGTACATCTCCAATTGCCTCAAAAAATGTATTAATACATTTTTATTTCACCTTTATTTACCCAGGTAGGTAAGTTGAGAACAAGTTCTCATTTACAATTGCAACCTGGCCAAGATAAAGCAAAGCAGTTCGACACATACAACCACACAGAGTTACACATGGAGTAAAACAAACATACAGTCAATAATACAGTAGAAAAATAAGTCTATATACAATGTGAGCAGATGAGGTGAGATAAGGGAGGTAAAGGCAACAAAAAAAAGGCCTTGGTGGCGAAGTAAATACAATATAGCAAGTAAAACACTGGAATGGTAGATTTGCAGTGGAAGAATGTGCAAAGTAGAGATAGAAATAATGGGGTGCAAAGGAGCAAAATAAATAAATAAATATAGTAGGGGGAGAGGTAGTTGTTTGGGCTAAATTATAGATGGGCTATGTACAGGTGCAGTAATCTGTGAGCTGCTCTGACAGCTGGTGCTTAAAGCTAGTGAGGGAGATAAGTGTTTCCAGTTTCAGAGATTTTTGTAGTTCGTTCCAGTCATTGGCAGCAGAGAACTGTAAGGAGAGGCGGCCAAAGGAAGAATTGGTTTCAGGGGTGACCAGAGAGATATACCTGCTGGAGCGCGTGCTACAGGTGGGTGCTGCTATGGTGACCAGCTGTCACCATAGCAGACATCAAATGATGTCAATTAGCCTATAAGAAGCTTCTAAAGCCATGACATCATTTTCTGGAATTTTCCAAGCTGTGTAAAGGCACAGTCAACTTAGTGTATGTAAACTTCTGACCCACTGGAATTGTGATACAGTGACATATAAGTGAAATAATCTGTCTGTATCAATTGTTGGAACAATTACTTGTGTCATGCACAAAGTAGATGTCCTATCCGACATGCCAAAACTATAGTTTGTTAACAAGAAATTTGTGGAGTGTTTGAAAAACAAGTTTTAATGACTCCAACCTAAGTGTATGTAAACTTCCGACTTCAACTGCATATACTAGGCCGTGTCAGAGGAAAGACCAAAACATTTTCAAAGACTCCAGTCACCCAAGTCATAGACTGTTCTTTCTGCTACCGCATGGCAAGCAGTACTGGAGAGCCAAGTCTAGGACCAAAAGGCTCCTTAACAGCTTCTACCCCCAAGCCATACTACTGCTGAATAATTAATCAAATGGCCACCCAGACTATTTACATTTCCCACCCCACCATTTGTTTTTACACTACTGCTACTCGCTGTTTATTATCTATGCATAGTCACTTTATCCCTACCTACATGTACAAATTACCTCGACTAACCTGTACCCCGCACATTGACTTGGTACCGGTACCCCCTGTATATAGCCTCATTAGTGTTATTTTATTGTGTTACTTTTTCTTATTTTTTACTTTTTCTTATTTGGTAAATATTTTCTTAACTCTTTCTTGAACTGCATTGTCGGTTAAGGGCTTTAAGTAAGTATTTCACGGTAAGGTTGTATTCAGCGCATGTGACAAATAAAGTTTGATTTGACTTTTGTTAACGTGTTCAGCACCATGGACAGCTCCTCTGTCAGTGTTCAGTACCATTGGCCAGTTCTTCTGTCAGCGTGTTCAGTCCTAAGGACAGCTCCTCTGTCAGTGTGTTCAGTCAAAGGACAGCTCCTCTGTCAGCGTGTTCAGTACTAAGGACAGCTCCTCTGTCAGTGTGTTCAGTGTAAAGGACAGATCCTATGCATGGCTTTTTACTCTACAGATCCTAGACCAATATCCTATTATATTCCATTACTCCACTCAGCTATTGCTAGAAGAGATGAGCCAACGTGATTGCCTGGGTATTAGAGCACACAATGAGTATGTTTACATGCACACTAACTGTTTATGGCAATAGGTTGAGTATGTCACAGAGTTCCTACAGATGGTCAAATTCAAGGACTTTTAAGTACTTTTTCAAGCACTAATATTTATTTTCAAGGACCATCAATTTGTAATAGCTCCTATTATGCAATTTTTTTTAGTTGCCACCAGATGCCAGTATATCGCCACAACCTCATGAAAATAAGTACTATTCATTACTACCTTACAAGTTCTACTCAATAATACGAGTTTCACTACCTATTTACTACATACATGAGTGGTAAGTCAGTACTGATGATGTTGACATATTAAGTAAAATCTTTGAAATTGTTGCATGTATCGTTTATATTTTTGTTCAGTGTACATTATGATATATTAAAATTGTCTTTATATTTCAAAAATAATTTTGGTTCCACAGGCTGTCCAAACACATAATGACAAGACAGTGAATTCTAACAGTGTAAAAGGCACTTAGTTGACTCTAAAATGTTGTAKTCTATGCCCATTTAAAGAGAAACAAGTTATTACTGTGTTTTATAAGATTAAGGTTTCTCTCAGGGGACCCTATTTACATTTTAGGGGAACCAACTGTATTACTAACCGCTCTCCCTGCTTGCTTCAATGCTTCTTCTCTCTGTGTATCTCCTTTSCCTCCTTCATTGCAGCCTGACTCTCCACTATCTGTCTCACTACTCTCTGTAAAGAGAAGGCATTTTGTAATGATTACTTATAGTAGCCCATCTTTTGATTATAGCTGGATTAATTTTAGTAAACTGCTCCTGCTGAGGTCAGGCTCCGTTCAACATTAGCTTCTAACTTCATCCTTCTAACGAGCTAGTAATAGCTAGCTACCTGGCTAACAGACAGAGCCCTTGAGCTACCTAGCTACATCTGACTGAAGTATCAGTGACTATTTACCATTTGTACACTCATTCTCTGAGAGTAAGGGGTTTTTGTTTGGGGGATGTCTGTTGACATGGCAGGAGTCGAGGACAAAAAAAATAATCCCCACTGTCAACGGAGTCTCCCTGCCACTTGCMACTGTAGGTCTGGGCTGAGGTCGTTTGTTTCACCTCTAGGCCTATGTCGTGGGCTGAGTTTCCCGTTGGACAGATTGGTGAATGAATGCACTGCTAACAAGGCAACTCCGAGGGAGTAAGTGAACATAACAAACATACATTAATCATTGATGATTCCACTCGTTCGCAGAGGGTAGGCGCGATTAGAACTCAGATCAAGAAGCCCTCTGAGCGTAGATCAACGCTGGGAACACAATAATAAGTGGGTAAATGATAATTAACTAAATAAAATGGTGCGTAAACAGTGTTTACGTACATTTACCCTCCACTACATCCCTGGTTGGGTCTGGCAAAAAACATCAATATCCTGACAGGCAGGCTTGAATCTACATTTGCCCGGCATTTCAGTTATCRATGTGACGTTTGGCGGCGCCAAATCAGTCAGTTCTTTGCCTGCCTGGCTGAGTGCCAGTGTGGGTGGAACAAGCGAGCTCACCTGGCAACCAGAGCGCGAAGCACGTGAGGAAATAAAACTCGGTAGTCTACCTGGAAATGTATTCGCCAGACCGATACATTTTTCTAAAATGTTTCATATTAACATATTTGATCATTTTCTGTTCTCCTCTCATTTTAATTCAAGTACCTTTCAAGTACCAACTTGAGAAAATGTCTGATTTTTAATATATTCCAGTWCTTGAATTTCACAGTGCCAAATTCAAGTACTTTAAGCACCTCAAGCACCTTGTGCAAACYCTGATGTCATTAGTCATGTAAACACCTTACTCTGCTTACAGTATCTTAATGAGTGTAAGGTCATAATTGAAGTAAACGTACGCTGATTAAAACACCTGCATTTCTGATAAATCTTTTGAATTATTAGGACATGTAAACACAATCAGAGCTCCAGCGGTGTCTTTGATCTGCACATGTGTTAGCACCAGCTGTGCGAGTCTCCCTCTTTTGAGTGAGTGAAATGATTTCACAAAACTGAAAGTAAGATTCTTAGCAATAGTTTTGACATACAAACTTTAAAACTTGTAGTCAATCTGGCTGCGTTTAGACAGGCAGCCCAATTCTGATCTTTTTTTCACTAATTCGTTTTTTGACTAATCAGATGAGCTCTGAAAAAGAGCTGATGTGAAAGGATCTGATTGGTCAAAAGACCAATTAGTGGAAAAAAGATCAGAATTAGTCTGCCTGTCTAAACGCAGCCTTTGAGGTTTAAAAACTTCTGAAGATTGTAATTTCCACTTTGAAATTTCAGACTTAATTTCCCTTTATGAAAAATGTATAATCCCCTACAACAATGTCCATTAATTATATTCCATATAATAATTCAAATGTCCTGTTGCTGAAGGATTATTTTCCTGCTGTAGTAAACTGGCTCAAATGAAGATCCTACATCTGTATGTTCGAACTCAGAATCTAATAGGCTTCCCAAAAATAACATGGTTGCTGTTATGGAACATTTATTTTTTGAGTGCCGATTTTCTGCATTTATCAAAGTCCCATCAGGGAGCCTGATTTCAGATGTCTATGTAAGCAGGATTATTATAGAACAGCTGACACAGGAGCTGTCCATAGTGCTGAGCACTCTGACAGAGGAGCTGTCCATAGTGCTGAGCACTCTGACACAGGAGCTGTCCATGGTGCTGAGCACTCTGACACAGGAGCTGTCCATAGTGCTGAGCACTCTGACACAGGAGCTGTCCATAGTGCTGAGCACTCTGACACAGGAGCTGTCCATAGTGCTGAGCACTCTGACAGAGGAGCTGTCCATAGTGCTGAGCACCTCGGCAGAGGAGCTGTCCATGGTGCTGATGCACTCTGAAGAGGACTTCCCAGTATCTATCAACTCTGACAGAGGAGCTGTCCATAGTGCTGAGGCACTCTGACAGAGGAGCTGCCATTGTCTGAGCATCTGACAGAGGAGCTGTCCAGGTGCTGGCCCAAAGCATGTCATGTCTTTAATTCAAACTATTATATTAATCTGAGTAATTCACAATAATACGTATTGTTGTATGATGTAAACATATCCACTGATGCAACAAACCCAAACGTGAGATCAAAGAAAAGTTAAAAGAAACATACTAAGTCCATGAAGCTGCGTGACCTTTGTCTTTTCCATTCTCCACTGTCCTCCCTCACTCACCTGCCTGGGGTTAAACTCTCGGGTACTCCCTCCTGCCCTGGGGTTTAAACTCCCTCCCTGCCCTGGGGTTAGACTCCTCCGGCTGGGTCTCTGCCTCGGGTTTAAACTCGCTCCCTGGCTCTGGAGGTTTAAACTCTCCCTGCCCTGGGGTTTAAATCTCCTCCTGCCCTGGGGTTATGACATCCTCCCTGCTGGTTGGTTAAACTCTCTGCTCTGGGTTTAAACTCCTCCTGCCTCGGGGTTTAACTCTCCTCCCTGGGTCTACCCTTGCGGGTTTAAACTCCTCCCGCTCTGGGGTAAATCCTCCCTTTAAACTCCTCCCTGCCTCTGGGGTTAAACTCCTCCCTGCTCTGGGGTTAAACTCCCGCTGCCGGTACTCGCTCTGGGGTTTAAACTCCTCCCTCTGGGTTTAAAACTCCTCCCGCGCTGGGGTTTAAACTCTCCTCCCTGGGTTACCCTTCCGCCTGGGTTTAAAACCCTACCTGCCCTGGGGTTTTAAACTCCTAGTGCTATGGGGTTAAAAACCTCCTCCTGCTCTGCAGTATAAGTGGCTCAGGCTCTTTGGAAGTACACCTCGTTATAAGAAACACTAAAAAAGAGGGAAGAAGGAAAGAAAAAAGGGGGGATAGATTGCAGGGAAGAAAGAAGGGAAGCATTAGGTTTAAATTCAGTGGGGTTGTGTCGTGGTAATTTCCTGTATTAATCAACTAAAGAGAGAGAGAGAGCCACCACTACACAAGCTAGAGTTAATTTATATATTCCATCTTTAAATACTATACAAGCTTCACCAAAGCCCTTTTTTGACTCTCAGATCAATTCAGTGTCTATAAATGAATTCTCTGAGAGTCCTTACAAAACAATTCTTAGTTTCATTTATAGCCAAGATACACCCCTCTCAACTTACAAAGAATCCTTTACCCGAAAGAGGAGTATCCTATCGCTAGACAGCATCAGCTATAAATCATCGTTCAGTTTGATCTCCCAAGACAAGGTTTTAATCTCATGCTTGGTACTTCACTGTCTACCAACCATTACCTCATCCAATGGCATATATCAATTGTCATTTCTAGATACTCCCAAACCTGGACAAACTCAAAATCAGAAAGTGAGACTCTTAGGTCAAATACTAGGTCAAGATAAGGGCAACCTCAGAGGGGACATACAATGGTTCCAAACACGGCCAAACTCCTTCCCCCTATGAGAAAAGTAGGGAGTGACTGGCGTACAGACATTGTATGAGATAACTAACTGGTTCCCCAATTAATAACTCCATCCCTTCACATGGTTTAGGAATAGTTACAAACAACGTTCCCATAAGAAACCAACGTTCCACTCTGTCCTCCTCCCCTTCTGATATTCTACTTAGCACCACATGGTTTAACAGATACATTGACTTATGAAGACAAGCCTGACCTCTCCCCTCTCTGGCCCCAAGTTACTAATCCCTAGCTCAGAAGATTCTAATGACAAGTATCTCACAAGCATATGATGAAAATAACATCTTATCTATCTATGTTACTTAGCTAAATCTGATTCTGCCACGACAGTTGTTTTCTTTATTAGTCTATCTAAGAGTAACCCCTTTCCTGTGGTCAAATAACCAAATCCACCCTAATGGCCTCATGGGTGGAATGCTWTTCATATTTAAAATAATAAACATTATTTCCAAAAACCCGCCAAAAATCCATTGTTTATATGTGAAACAGTTTTGTTATATTTCAATCTTCTGTGATGTATATAAAGTGTAATATTGGGATGCAAACTCAAAATGGAATACATTTCAACTCTATATCTGACATGGTACAGGGGTCTTCTTTCTATAATTCATGTGTGTGAGGTGTATAMCTTTGATTCAAAGTAGATTTTTTAAAGACTACTAAGACACACTCTGTGTGACCCTGATTTAGCCCACTACAGTTAAAGGTTAATGGCTGAAATCATCGGGTTAATGCTTTACACTTCAAAGAACTGATCTCTCTGTTGCTTTGCATCAGCTAATCCTTCAGTACTGCTGAACTCTCACATGGATCATCTGATAGTTCGTCCCAAATGGCACCCTTTTCCCTTAATAGTGCGCTTCTTTTGAGTAGAACCCTAGGAAAAAGGATTGCATTATGAAGGGAAAATGGTGCTATTTGGGATGCAGCCTGTATCATCTCTCTGTGTGTATTCGCTTCCATCTTCTTGTGCTTCTAAAACCTGCCTCCTATACCGCCATAGTCTAAGACCTCAGAAACCCAATCAGGCATGATGATGCAACACCGCTGCAAACGGATTGGAGGGAATGATCCCTTATGGGAAAAACAGAGAGGGGTAGAGAGCGAGGAAGATAGATTGAGGTGGGGAGAGGGAGAGTGGTAGAGGGAGAGAAAAAGAGAGATACAGAGGGATATATTGATGTATAGAGAGAGACAGAGAGAGAGACAAAGAGAAAGAGAGAGAGAGGTAGGTAGGTAGAGAGAGCGACAGGTAGAGAGAGAGAGATAGGTAAAGAGAGAGATACAGAGGGATATATTGGTGAGAGAGGCAGAGAGAGAGAAAAGAGAAAGAGAGAGAGAGAAGAAGGTAGGTAGGTAGAGAGAGCGACAGGTAGAGAGAGAGAGAGAGAGATAGGTAAAGAGAGAGATACAGAGGGATATATTGATGAGAGAGAGACAGAGAGAGAGAAACAGAAAGAGAGAGAGTGTTTGAGGAGGTAATGTGGCACATCATAATGAACACCTGTCACGTGTCAGAGTAGCAGTTCAATGTTGGTAGTGAGATCTTTCATCTAAATAGAACACCTACTGAGACGCCCACGTCTGTCTAGACCCGCAGTTATTAACCTTCTGTAGTGTGTGTGTTGTGTGTGTGTGTGTGTGTGTGTGTGGTGTGTGTGTGTGTGTGTGTGTGTGGTGTGTGGTGTTGTGTGTGTGGTGTGTGTGTGTGTGTGTGTGCTGTGTGTGGGTCTGATCTGTTTGTGTCCGTGTGTGGTGTCTGTGTGAGTGTGTGTGTGCAACAGTTTTCTGTGTGTGGTGTGAGTAACCTCTCTCTCTTGTGGGGTATGTCTGTGTTTGTGTGTGTGATGTTGTGTGGTGTGTGTGTGTGTGTGTGGTGTGTTGTGTGTGTTGTGTGGTGTGGTGTGTGTGTGTGTGTGTGTGGTGTGTGTGTGTGTGTGTGTGTGTGTGTGTGGTCAATTGTTGATGGTGAGCAGAGTGTCCTGTGAGTGTAGAGGAGGGTATCAGCAGGAAATTAAAATTGAGCTCTTTTCACTTCCATCTGTCTATCATGATGATGATTTACACACACGATCGCACTGCACTGCGCCAAACACAACATCACCACACACACACACAACACACACACACACACACGCACAGCACACGACACACACACACAACACACACACACACAACACACACACACACACACACCACCACACACACACACACACCACCACACACACCAGCACAATTCATCTCACAGCACTCCTCAACTGATTCGTCACATATCTCCTTTGCATAACAACATAACAAGCATACACAATAAAAAAACATCAATGTCCAATTTTGAGCACTGTTAATTACCATACACCCTCTTGATAACCAGTTCAGATATAGAAAACAGCTCAAAATGTTTTTAACAAAGGGGTCGTTCCACCTCAAAAAGCACAAGAAAGAGGATTTCAACACCCACCATCTCAGATTGTTCTGAAAGTGTTTCTGTAGTTAAAAACAGATGGGGTTCTTCCTGCTATGAAGTCATTACTTTTTCTTTTTTTGATCTCTCTCCCCCCGCATTGTTAAAGGGATAGTTCACCCAAATTACAAAATTACATATTGGTTTTCTTACCCTGTAAGCAGCCTATGGACCAGGTATGACAGCAACACATGGTTTGGTTTTGTTTATCTGGCCAATGTTTCAAATGTTAACTTTTTACTGTAAAGGACACTTTAGTATCTGGGCTTGTTGAAGGGCCTTTATTTTAAAAAACATTTTATTCATCGTGTCGCTCTGTAGCACTCCTGATGAAACATTGCGTGCCTTGAATTATTATAACTCACTCAAGTGCTGCTCAGTTGCCCCTACTGCCAGTCTTGTCAACATTGTCTGACTGTTATAAAAATGACAACCTACAACCTAAGGTATTGTAACACTACTATTCATTTATATGTATTGTCCTTGGATATTTCAAAATAATTGTTATATTGAGCACAAATGCAGTACAACTATTAAATAAAGAATTGAACTCCTGTTTATGTAAGCTTCAATTCACTTGTTCAAATTTGTGTGTAGCTAATGTCTTTAAACATCAAGGAGAGGTATTGAATAGAATTGCTAAGAAGCAATAAAATAAATGTTTTGCATTTTTGTCACAGATCCAATGCAAGTCAATGGTACCTATATTAGCATTTCCAAACTTCATATCCAAATAATCTATAAGTAACATCACTGAGTTACAATCATTTTTAGATACTATAGGATGATTTGGACATGAAGCGGGAAAATGCTAATATAGGTACCATTGACTTGCATTGGATTTGTGACAAAAATGCTAAAAAGTTAGCATTTGAAACAGTGGCCAGGTAAACAAAACCAAAGCATGAGATGCTGTCACACCTGGTCCATAGACCAAGAAAACCAATATGTAATTTTGTCATTTTTGGGTGAACTATCCCTTTAACAATGGGAGGGGGGTTGTCACCTAAGAATCACCTAACAGCAGGAACACCATCTAGTGTTCAGAACCTGGTAAGATCAGGATGTAAGATGGGACATAAACCCAACAGCATCAATGACTAATTTCTCTGAACAGGGAAAAAAACATCACCAATACCAGAGAATACATTACATAGGATGAAGAAACAATACTCCAAGCTCCATACTACTTGTCAAACATAGAGAACGGATAGCATATACTCTTTGTTGAAGTGGGAGTTGCATGGGGTGTAGGGTGTGTGGGGAGGTCCGCGGATGGCTTTTGACCATGTCTTTGGATTCCTCATGTCTTACTCATTGTTAGAAAAAAGTTTGGTCCAAATCTGATTTTAGGTACTATAGCTACTATAATTCCTGAATATTATATGAATCCTGTCAATTAAAATGGCCAATTTGGGTGCAATCAATTAGCTTAATTTCTCCAAAATCAAATTATATTTAAACAAAACATTAATTCCAGAATGCTTATCTTATCGATTTTTAACTACAGAAATAATCTCAGTACAATCTGAAATGTGGGTGTCATGGCTTGTCAAATTGCAAACATTTCTCAAAATCTGAAATTAGCGTTTCTGTTTCTCTGATGAAACCAAAACATAATAATTTTTATCTCATCAAAACACTACACTTCTTCCTATACAATAGACATACACCTAACAATGTTTTGGCTTTGTCTCCATAGCAATGGCAGATTGCTGATCTGAGTGGGAGATGAAGTTCATCAAATACTAGATAAATAACCTGTCATATATAAAAGGAGAGAGTGATAGAATGCGGATTAAAGACTGATAGGGAGAGACAGAGCGAGAGAGAAAGAGAAAGAGAGAGAGAGAGAATGAGAAAAAAGACAAGAGAAGAGGGAGAGAGGGAGAGATAACAAAGGGAAAGGAGAGAGGGAGATAGATAGAGAGGGAGATAGGGGTGACAAGGTGAATTACTTTGCTTATAGGGAAACCAGTCCACACTGCCGTCACTCTCATTTCATTTCATCTCTCTCTCTCTCTCTCTCTCTCTCTCTCTCTCTCTCTCTCTCTCTCTCTCTCTCTGGCCCCCCCCTCTCTCTTAAGTTTGTATTCCAAGCAATCTAACATTAACACAGATATGAAGTATAGCTCAGTTCAGTGTGTAATATGATTACAAGTCATACAAGGCAAAGACGACAGTTCAGAATTACTATCCTACACATATCATAAGAATGAGTGTCACACACTCTACCCAATCAGCCGCAAGTATCTCTGTGGGACCATGAACAGGAAGGGAACAGAATTTTACAAGGGACATAAATACATACAACACCTCCCTAAGGGAAAGAGAGGGAAGAAAACAAGATTTTACAGGTGACATAAAAACATACAACACCTCCCTATGGGACTCGCTCTTTGCTGTCTCTGAATGTGTGTGTGTGTGTGTGTGTGTGTGTGTGTGTGTGCCCGGGAGAGAGTCCGCACGTGCTGTGAGACAACCTATGTGTGTTCCCTGGGATTTTCAAACCTGAAGCAACTCAACTCTCGCTTTTATAACTTTGTGTGTTCATCTATCTCCCTTAGCTTGGGAACGTCTGATTGTCTCAGACTACACGCACGCACGCACGCCAACGCGCAGCTGGCGCGCGCAGCGCGCACACACACACACACACACACACACACACACACCCACCACACACACACACACCACAACACCACACACAGAACACACACACACAACACACACCACACAACCACACCACACCACACACAACCACACACACCACACACCAACAACACATCAGCAGATAACAAGGCATGTAAACCCCTGGTAAACTATCCATCTATCTGTGTAGATGGAAGGTTGTATTGATTGATGCTGCCTTGCTATGTCAGCTTGAAGAGATAGGGACAGAGAGGTAATGCATGTCAACGCAGATAGAAGACAGGAGGAAATGTGGAAAGTAGGAGAAAGAGAGAGAGAAGAAGAAGAAGAGAGAGAGAGGAGAGAGAGGAGACAGAGACAGAGAGAGAGAGAGAGAAGAGAGAGAGAGACGGAGAGAGAAGAGAAAAGAGAGAGAAGAGAGAAGAGACCGAGAGAGAGAGAAGAGAGGAGAGAGAAGAGAGAAGAAGAGAGAGGAGAGAGGAGAAAGAGAGAGAGAGAGATAGAAAGAAGAGAGAGAGAGAGAAGAAGAAAACGAGAAGAGAAGACTGAGAGAGATAGAGAATCATGCAGAGAAACAGCTCCGACTTGTATAACTTTTTGTTGTAAGAGCGAGATTGCACGATTCAATGAGCAAAAAATGTCATAGGTAATCAAATTGTACAACTGAAATCAACAAAAGGAGGAAAAAT
The DNA here is from genome assembly GCF_002910315.2 of Salvelinus sp. IW2-2015. NCBI lineage: Eukaryota > Metazoa > Chordata > Actinopteri > Salmoniformes > Salmonidae > Salvelinus > Salvelinus sp. IW2-2015. Next base: position 5,059 of record NW_019943670.1, on the reverse strand, counting down.
GACAGAGAGTGAGTTAAAAGACCAGATCTTCATCGTGTAGCTACCAAATTCAATCCGGTTCAGTGTCTTAACGTCTACTCTAACTGTTTACCTGTGGTAAACCATAGCAACATGGCCACTGAGGGCAAGCGCTAGCAGCTTAGCAGCACAGAAACTTTGAGAGTACTTTCCCCGCTTTTTTGAATTACCCAGCAGAAATCAAATCAGAGAAAGGAAGAATTCAATTTTAAACACAGAATTCTGAGGGAAACCAGAAACTTTGTTTGCCGACTGCTCACAAAACAGACTGTTTACAAGACCTGTTATTTTACACAGACCCACACTACCTGCCTGCGCATACAGCTGTAACCAGGCATTTCAGCTATACCACGAAGAAAGCATCTGCAAGGAAGCAAATCCAGCATTTTTTAGACACGATAAGGACCAAGGAAAAACAGGTTTCTGACAGTAAATATGATTCAGACGGCACTGTCATGGTCCAGTGGCAGTGAGCTGCACTCAGCTCTGTTGTGCAGACTTCCCCACCCTAACGAAGATAGCGGAAAGCAAAAAAAGAAAAGACAGCAGCCCGACCTCTTCCCCTCACCCTCAGGCACCCCAACAGCCAGGACCATCCTCCCCCCTGCCTGCCTACAACCACCAGAGCCAAGACCCCACTACCAATCAGCCTGTTGAGAGACAGGCCTGCCAGTGATAGAGTATTGGGTTACTGAGCGAAGGAGCAGCTCCCCAGCTACACCACCACCAGTCCAGACCACCAGAGCTTCTACAGGACCAGATCAACCAGCTGCAGGACCCAGCTGAAGATACTCTGTCCAGGAGCTGAGAGAGAGACCTTACCACAGCCTGGAGGAGAAAGGCCACCCATGAGGAAGAGACTGTGCAGGAAAGGAGGAGTGGCAAAAGAAGTTGTCTGCATCAAGAGGTGCTGCAACACAGAGAACAGACTGTAGAGACTCCTAGAGAGCAAGCTGCAGCCCCCTCACCACCCCTAACAACCCCCACCGACCCACCTTTACCACAACCCCCCCCCATACCGACAACACTTTACACACACCCCCAGTCAACAAGGAGGCTCACATGGAAACACCTACGACAGAGAGAAGAACTCTCGCCCCCCCTGACACACCCCCACACACCCCTCCCAGTACACAGGCCCTGCTGTACTCCAGCCCCAGACCGGTAAACACACTAATCTGGTTAAAACCCACTGAGTGCCATGCCTCATTGACTCAAATGGAAGATTCATCCAAGAAGATAAAACTCTTTCCCCCAAACACAAAGAGTGCGCAAAAATATGGTGCCCCAAAAACACAGGATGCACTCACATCCCTGTCCCAGCCTGACTTTGGCACACCAGGCCACATTATTATTCCACACCGGCCACCAACAACCTGCGAGAGGAGCAGTGAGAGAGTAGCAGGCTGGTCAACAGATAGCAGAGAGGCCTCTAGCGGTTCCCCAACTCCCACATCACCATTCCACTCTGCTGCCCCGCAAAGACTTCCATCACCGCTAAACCATTCAGAAAGTGCAAGGCAAGCTGACATCACGCCAAACGTACACGTTGCTTCACCAGCACAAGCAATCACCCAGAGCAATCTGCACGACTACTCCCACCTGAGAAGCAGACAGCTAGGCGGATGTTGTCAAGTCTCTAAAGGACGTGGCACTTGTAGAGAAACACCCCATGCCCCCACCTGGACAGAGGACCACCCCAGAAACCCCTACCAGACCACTGCACCAACAAGGACCCCGCCCCTTCAACGCCACACCAGACCGCCACCCCACAGGCCCAGCCACCACCAGACCGATCACCACTTCCATCGGCTTAGCCAGACCGACGCCCAGCCTACTACCCCGCACCAGACCACCACCCTACCAGACCAGAGGAGGAAGCCCCACGGGCCCAGACCTGCCCCCCTCCACTCCACAGGGCCCAACGCAGACCAGCCAGCTACGCAGAGGTCGTCAGAGGGACAGGGAGAACCCGTGATTGCATGAGATAAACAGCTCCTCCAATACATCTGCCTAACTGACTAAACACACCACGACGCCATAGACACACCACACACACACCACACACACACAACACACACACACACACACACACACACACACACACACCACACACACACACACACCTATTGCTACTAAATGTAACAAACATGCAAATAGGAATGTTTATTATATATAACAGAAAAAAATGTTGGCTGTTATCCGGTTTTATCCTCGCTCTTAAACTTAATAGTTAGTTACTGTATTCGACTGCATCTCTTCTTTTGGAACATGAAATCACTGTTCAGTTAGATGGGAACATTCAGGCCCTAAACTGCATCAACCTTTGGACTGAAGAGTTTAGCAAAGGAGTTCAAACAAAAATCCTTAAAGATGTACTCATCATCTGCAGCGAAGACACTGGTGGTAAGGCGACATTGTCCACTCACTGTCCCAAGGTTACAGAAGTAATTGTTGCCGTCACAAAAACACAGCTCTGTCAATAAAGAGCAGAGAACTCTGGAAGGACTGATCATTTGGTACAAATCCGACCTACAACATCCTAATTATATCCCCTCAAAATTGGCAAAAATCACATTTGGCTAAAGACTGAAAAAAACTGTCACTACCAGAAAAAAATGTGTTCCTTTGCGCAATTTATATCCCCCCCTCAGAATCCCCATATTACTCAGAGAGATCTTCCCCACCCTTGAGGAAGAGACGTGTGCCATTTCCAGCCCAGGAAATGTGCTCATCTGTGTGACACAACATCGCGCACAGGAACACTACCTGATCTAACGAGCACACGACGGGGACAGCTTTATACAGGCCATAATTTTTCTAACTGTCTTAATCTCCCCAATAGAAAACAACAGTGACGAGCACCGTCAACAAAAACGGAAGCATCTGTTGCAGCTCTGTAGAAAGCCGGTTCTTACTGTTTCAATGGTAGTACGGGGACTCCTCGTTGGGGAATTCACCTACTGCTCACCTCTTGGCCACAGTACCAGGAGACAATATCACAGAACATTGACCCCTTCTCTCCAGCCAAATTCACTGTCAACCACTAACACCCTGTCTGATCACACAAATTACATCTGTTCCTCAAAAAGAACACATGAAAACAACCCACACATTCACAGCCCAGAGTAAGCTGACAACCACAACATTCATACAGATGCCCAAAACAGCACAGGAAAATACCAGAAAGCAACCTGAACCAAAAATATCCAATACACTCTTAGATAACTTCTGGATACCAAACATTCACTTCGACAGTAAAGAAGCGCATCAATCTAGCAGTACAAAAACATCAACTATATAGTCGGCAAACCGGCAAGAAGCACAATTAAATTGATAAAAAACCAAAACAAAAAGATCAACAGGATGACAACTGGTTTTGATGCAGATTGTAAAATGGTTATAAGGAAAAAACTTAGAACACTATCCAACCAAAAACACAGAGACCAATAATGGTGAACTTACCGCCTCAATTACTTGGACTTAAAAAAGACTCTGATAAACGGACACTCAGAACCAAAAAAGCCACAGTACAACAGAAAGCAGCTGACGCTAATGAGGAGTCCATAAACCCAAAACAACTTCTGGCAAAATTGAAACAAAAATCAAAAAAAATCTAAAACAAGCAGGAATTAGCGATACAAACATTGTGACATTTGGACAACCCATTTTAAAACACTCTACAACACCGTTCAAATTGACAAAACCAGAACAACGCCAATTCTATGAGAAGTTGAAAATGATTAGAAAAGCTATGAAAGGACAATCAAAATCACTGCGACTCCCCAATTTACTGACCAGGAGCTCTATAAGATAACTTCAGGCTCTCAAATTTTTAAAAAGGCATGCGACCTGATGGCATCCTAAATGAGAGCTCAAACTCACTTAGTTGCAAATTATCAGTTGGCTATATTAAACTGTTTAATTTGATCCTGAGTGTTAGTTTTTTCCCTACATCTGGAATCAAGGACTTCATAACCCCAATCTTTAAAAAACGGAGGACAAATTTGACCCTAAACAATTACAGAGGCATTGTAATGAACAGTAAACCTGGAATTTTCGTAGTATTATAAATGTAGAGTCTCTAAACTTCCTTAATAAGCACAATGTCTTGAGTAAAACCAAAAATTGATTTTATACCAAACATCGCCACGCGCGATTTCATATTACACCCTAACACACCTGATAGATAAGGATAAGAAAAAATAAAACATGTCCCACCCAAAAATAATACCCAAAAATCATACGCTTGCTTTATCGACTTCCAAAAAAGCCATTTGAGTCTATTTGTCACAACAGGACACTGTTCTACCATGAAGTTAGAAAGTGCTGTAGGGAAAACATATGACATAATTAAATCAATGTATAACTGGCCAATACGTGCACCATTTAAAATGCAGAAAAAGAACAGAATTCTTAACCAGGGGCGGTGGGCCTTCGTCAGGGTTGTAATCAGCCCAAGCACTCTTCAATATTTACAATTCAACGAATTGCCACTATCTAGAAAAATCATCAGGCCCCTTGGGTTAGTCTCCATAATCAGAGGTTAAAGCCTACTTCTTCGCCGATGACCTAGCCTGCCTGTCACCCCACAGCACATGGCCTACAGCAGAGCCTGGACCTGCTAGAGCAGTACTGCCAACCTGGGCCCTGCAGAAACCCCAAAAAGACTAAAATAATGACTTTTCCCAGAGAAGATCCAATCTCAGGAATTAGACCAAAGTTCTCAATTGTACAAAATAATAGAAGCACTGCACACACTACAATATTAGGTTTAAAATAAGCGTCAAAACTGCGCACACCTTAAGAAGCATGAATGAACTGAGAGAGAAAGCGCACCAGGGCATTCTACGCAATTAAAAAGCAAATTCAAATTGAAATACCTATTAAAAATTTGGCTAAAACAATTGAATATTCAATGAAAACCATGCACCTATCGCAGCGAGGTGTGGGGTTCCCACTTCAAAAACAAGATTTCATCAAATGGACAAACATCCCATGAAACCCTGCATGCAGAGTTCTGTCAGATTCATCTCCTCCC
>NW_019943669.1:106958-113283 GCF_002910315.2 Salvelinus sp. IW2-2015 | reverse complement strand
TGGTATCATAGTATCATAGTTATCACTGGTATCATAGTATCTCTGGTATCGTAGAATCACTGGTATCGTAGTATCATAGTATCATGGTATCGTAGTATCACTGGTATCATGTATCACTGGTATATAGTATCATGTATCACTGGTATCGAGTTATCATAGTATCATGGTATGTAGTATCACTGGTATCATAGTATCTCTGGTACGTAGTAACTAGTATCACTGTATCGTAGTGTCACTGGTATCGTAGTATAACTGGTATCGTAGTATCTCTGGTATCATAGTATCACTGGTATCGTAGTATCACTGGTATCATAGTATCACTGGTCTCGTAGTATCTCTGGTATCGTAGTACCTCTGTGTATCGTAGTGTTACTGGTATCGTAGTATAACTGGTATCTGTAGTATCTCTGGTATCATAGTATCACTGGTATCGTAGTATCACTGGTATCATAGTATCTCTGGTATCGTAGTACTCTGGTATCGTGGTATCGTAGTATCACTGGTATCATAGTATTCTGGTATCGTAGTACTCTGGTATCGTGGTATCATAGTATCACTGGTATCGTAGTATCACTGGTCTCGTAGTATCTCTGGTATCGTAGTACCTCTGGTATCGTAGTATCATGTTTCACTGTATCGTAGTATCACTGGTATCATAGTATCATGGTATCGTAGTATCTCTGGTATCGTGATCATCATAGTATCACTGTATCGTAGGAACACTGGTATCGTAGGAACACTGGTATCTGTAGTTACTCTTGGTTTCGTATGTATCTCTGGTATCATAGTATCGAACTGGTATCGTAGTATCGTGGTCACTGGTATCGTAGTATCACTGGTATCGTAGTGTCATCGAATACGTATCGTAGTATCAAAGGTATCGTAGTATCTGGTATCCGTAGTATCTCTGGTATCGTAGTATCTCTGCGTATATTTTGTAGTATCTCTGGTATCGTAGTATCACTGGTATCGTAGTATCACTGGTATCATAGTATCACTTGTATCGTAGTATCTCTGGTATCGTAGTTTCATAGTATCACTGGTATCGTAGTATCTCTGGTCGTAGTATCTCTGGTATCGTAGTTATGCTGGTATCACAGTATCTCTGGTATCGTAGTGTCACTGGTATTGTATCATCTCTGGTATCGTAGTTCATAGTATCACTGGTATCGTAGTATTCTGGTATCTTATTATCACTGGTATCATAGTATCACTGGTATCTTATTATCATGGTATCGTAGTATCTCTGGTATCATAGTATCACTGGTATCATGTATCACTGGTATCATAGTATCTCTGGTATCGTAGTATCACTGGTATCGTAGTATAACTGGTATCACTGCTATCGTAGTATCTCTGGTATCGTAGTATCTCTGGTATCGTAGTATAACTGGTATCACTGCTATCGTAGTATCTCTGGTAATCGTAGTATCTCTGGTATCATGTAGTATCACTGGTATCATAGTATCACTGGTAATCATAGTAATCACTGGTGTATCGTAGTATCTCTGGTATTGTAGTATCACTGGTATCGTAGTATCTCTGGTATCGTAGTATCACTGGTATCATAGTATCACTGGTATCTAGTATACTGGTATCGTAGTATCTCTGGTATCGTTAGTATCACTGGTATCGAGTATCACTGGTATCATAGTCTACTGGTTCGTAGTATCACTGGTATCATAGTATCATCTGGTATCGTAGTATCACTGGTAATATAGTCTCACTGGTAATATAGTATACTGGTATCGTAGTTCTCTGGTATGTAGTATCTGGTATCCGTAGTATCACTGGTCTCATAGTATCACTGGTTATCGTAGTATCACTGGTATCTAGTATCACTGGTATCACTGGTATCATAGTATCACTTGTATCGTAGTATCTCTGGTATCGTAGTTATTCACTGGTATCGTAGTATCACTGGTATCGTAGTATCACTGGTATCGTAGTATGCGACTGGTAATCGTAGTATCACTGGTATCGTAGTATAACTGGTATCACTGGTTCGCAGTATCTCGCTAATGCGTAGTATCTCTGGTATCGTAGTATCTCTGGTATTGTAGTATCACTGGTATCGTAGTATCTCTGGTATTAGTAGTATCACTGGTATTAGTAGTACCTCTGGTATCGTAGTATCTCTGGTATCGTAACACCCCTACTATATAGTGCAATACCTGGTCAAAAGTAGTACACTATGTAGGGAATAGGGTGCCATTTGGGACTCAGCAGGCATGTCATTAGTCCTGAGGAGCTGAGGAAGAAGGGGGAAGTAAGTGTCTGTGTGCGAGCGGGCGGCTGTCTAAGGGGGATATCCTCCCTCACAGCAGTACTGAGGGAAGAAAGGGAAGACCAACGCCCTCCTCAACACAAAGGGCCGCTTTACTCCCTTCTCAGTAGCTGTTTACTTTTAGTCATAACATCCACATACAATGGAAAGTAGTGTCGGTCAAGGTGAGGCTAGGAGGGAGGGTGCCTGAGGAACAACAAACAGATGTTCTTTGATGATAGCTAGCTCGTAAAAGTGTACACTTGTTGAGGCCCTCTCCTGACCTCCCCTCAAGCCCCAGGTTTTTTGTTTTGCCCCCAGGAGTCAGTCCTTACCTGCTGTTGTACCATTCATTACCTTATTCACCAGCAGTCCACACCACCTCAACTCTGCACAACAAAATCTTAATGCCAAAATTCTTAATCTCGAACCGACCTGGGGAGAAAAAGTAGCTTGTTAATGTTGATTGTCATTAGTCTTGTTTTGGAAGCAGAACTGGGTGATTTCCCTTTAGATAGGCCAGCTAGCTGTTTTTTGGTCTTAATTTAAGGTTACGGTTAGGCATTGGGGTTGGCAGTGTGGTTAAGGTTAGGTTTAAAATCAGATTTTATGACTTTGTGGCTGTGCCAGCTAGTGAAAACTCTGCAGAGCAGCCTCCAGAACACGATTCATGGCGAAAAATGCTAACCTGCGACAAAGTACATGTCAATCAGTGACAATCATTCTTCAAATGAAAGGTTATGGAGCCACAGCATGTAATCAGGTGAGGCTGTTAGCAGCCTTTTAAAGTGAAGTCGTAAAGACAGGCTGCCAGTGGCTGCTGGCAGATTACTTGAGTGATTGATTTGTGTAAATCATTTTCTTTTTACAAGCTGCAGCAGCCCAGTGGAAACAAATAGAGGGATTGTGTGCATGGATACTAGCATGGGATTAAGTAAGACTCCTCTAGATTCATGAACCTCCTGACTGTCACAGGGAAAGGGGGATACCTAGTCATTTGTACAACTGAATGCATCTTCCACATGTAACCAACCCCTCTGAATCAGAGAGGTGCGGGGGGCTGCCTTAATCAACGTCCACGTCTTCAGCGCCCGAGGCACAGTGGGTTAACTGCCTTGCTCAGGGCCCGGGGAACAGTGGGTTAACTGCCTTGCTCAGGGCCCGGGGAACAGTGGGTTAACTGCCTTGCTCAGGGGCAGAACAACAGATTTTTACTTTGTCAGCTCGGGGATTCGATCACAGCAACCTTTGGGTCACTGGCCTAACACTCTATCCATTAGGCTACCTCATACCGCTGCCTGACTCTCAAACCCCTGTGTTGTGTCATCATGTCATTAGCTCTAATGTCAATTTAGCAAGTCACTATGTCCAATGAATGGAACGGTATCAAACATATAGAAACCACGTTTGACTCTGTTCCATTCATTCCATTCCAGCCATTACAATGAGCCCATCTTCCTATAGCTCCTCCCACCAGTCACTATGTCCAATCCAGTGGAGCTCCTCCCACCAGTCACTATGTCCAATCCAGTGGAGCTCCTCCCACCAGTCACTAGTCCAAATCCAGTGGAGCTCCTCCCACCAGTCACTATGTCCAATCCAGTGGAGCTCCTCCTACCACTCACTGTCCGATCACCCTTCCAAGAGTATTGTGACCCTTTATACTGCTGGATCCTGGCAGACATATTCAAGCTCCACGTAGGTCTAATTTACTAAATCCACTGTCATCCACTTCCCTGTTTAATATCGTCATTAAGGGTCAGTTTAAAAAAWATATATATATATATGATATTGCTATAGATGTTCAGCCTTTTCTCCCAGGTAGCTCTTGGCCTGTTCTGCTGTCATGTCTGAGTCAGTCTTGTTACAGAGGTATTCTCCTGTAATATCCCGTGACCTTTCCTTTCCCCCAATTGAGCAGAGAAGAACCGCTGAGCTGCAGAGAGCATGGTGCGTCCCAAATGCCACCCTTTTCCCTACATAGTGCATTACTTTTGAACAGAGCCCTATTGGCCCTGGTCAAAAGTAGTGCACTACATAGGGAATAGGGTGCCATTTGGGATGCAACCCTAGAGCTGTTAGGAGGAGTGTGGTGGAGGAGAGGGGAAAATTGAGCTGCTCTACATCTATCTATCTCTCCACAAGGAGGCTCATGTTTCTCTTTCCACCATTTATCTGAAAGCTATCATTTCCCGGGGATTCATAGCTGAAAAATGGCATTGATTCTGGGGGACAATAGATGCCAAGTGTCCCTCTATAGACAGGCTTATTGACAGACCTGTGTAAATTGTGCATCTCATTACCCTCTGGGCAAAATGATAAACTTTCTAAGCCGAGAGGATCGAGTTAGTCGATGGCGGTCCCCTTCATCTTATTGGCTGCATCTCAAATGGTGCCTTGTTCCCTATATAGTGCACTACGGGTCCTGGTCTAAAGTAGTGCACTATGGGCCCTGGTCTAAAGTAGTGCACTAGGCCCTGTCTAATGCCTTGCGCCCTGTCTAAAGTACGTGTCACTATGTGGCCCTGGTCTAAAGTAGTGCACTATGGGCCCTGGTCTAAAGTAGTGCATCTGGGCCCTGGTCTAAAGTAGTGCACTAGGGCCCTGGTAAAGTAGTGCACTATGGGCCCTGGTCTAAAGTAGTGCACTATGGGCCTGGTCTAAAGTAAGTGCACTATGGGCCTGGTCTAAAGTAGTGCACTATGGCGCCCTGGTCTAAAGTAGTGCACTATGGGCCCTGTCCTATAAGTAGTGCACTAGGGCCCTGGTCTAAAGTAGTGCACTATGGCCCTGGCTCTAAAGTAGTGCACTATGGGCCTGGTCACAAAGTAGTGCCACTATGTGTAAGGAGTAAGCTAGCCATTTGAAAACTAATACATTGTCTGGTGGTAGCGTCCTTATTGAGTTGCCTGACTGTTAATGGGAACACTGTGTTTAAAGTGGTACGTCCCTTATTGAGCTGCCTGACTGTTTTATGAGGAACACTGTGTTTAAAGTGGTACGTCCCTTATTGAGCTGCCTGACTGTTTACTGAGGAAACACTGTGTTTAAAGTGGTACGTCCCTTATTGAGCTGTCTGACTGTTAATGAGGAACACTGTGTTTAAAGTGGTTACGTCCCTTATTGAGCTGCCTGACTGTTAATGACGGAACCTTGTGTTTAAAGTGGTACGTTCACTTATTGAGGCTGCTCTGACTGTTAATGAGGAACACTGTGTTTAAGTAGTACGTCCTTATTGAGGCTGCCTGACTGGTTAATGAGGACAATGTGTTTAAAGTGGTACGTCCCTTATTGAGGCTGCCTGACTGTTAATGAGGAACACTGTGTTTAAAGTGGTACGTCCTTATGAGCTGCTGACTGTTACTGAGGACACTGTGTTTAAGTGGTACGTCCCTTATGAGCTGTCTGATGTTAATGAGACACTGTGTTTAAAGTGGTACGTCCCTTATTGAGCTGCCTGACTGTTAATGAGGAACACTGGTTTAAAGTGGTACGTCACTTATTGAGCTGCCTGACTGTTAATGAGGAACACTGTGTTTAAAGTAGTACGTCCCTTATTGAGCTGCCTGACTGTTATGAGGAACACTGTGTTTTAAAGTGGTACGTCCCTTTTGAGCTGCTGACTGTTAATGGAGGAACACTGTGTTTAAAGTGGTACGTCCCTTATTGAGCTGCTGACTGTTACTGAGAGCACTGTGTTTAAAGTGGTATGTCCTTCCTGAGCTGTCTGCCTGTTACTGAGGAACACTGTGTTTAAAAGTCGCCACGGAACACCTCATCTGTTTCGTTGAATAGTTAAACAACTAAGGATGGAGATTTAGTTAGTCCGCTGTTGAAGAATCTGCCTAATCTACATTTTCCCAGTGATTTTGTTGCTATTGTCATTTCTTTGACCTTATTTCTGCATTGTTTGTAAGCATCTTTGGTTTTTAGAAAAGTACAGTAAATCCTATGTAGATTATCATTAGTATTTTGCAAATGTGGAAAATAAATTGTACTGCCATTGCAGTCACCTACAAATGCAACTCTGAAGGTGAAATTAATCTGTGGTTGTAAATA
>NW_019943669.1:99838-106933 GCF_002910315.2 Salvelinus sp. IW2-2015 | reverse complement strand
CTCAATATACTATGAGAATAGTAGATTTATTAATTAAATAACCTTTCTATAATAACTAGGTGGAGATATAATCTTTAATACATAAAACCTCTAAAACTAGTGGAATATAGATATAAACAATAAATGCTATTAATAAACATACGTGAGAATAGATAATACACTATAAAGACCTCTAAAGACTATGAAAATTTAATACTATAGTCATAATAGACTAGTGGAGATATATATTATAATACATAGACTAATCTACTAGGAATATAGATTAGTAACTAGTAACCTCAAATAGACATAAAAAATTATCATACATATAGGCTATAATAGACTAGTGTAGAGAATTATAATACACATAACCTCTAATAGACTATGGAATATAGATATTATATACATAAAACCTCTAATAACATTAGGTAATTATAGATTATAAATACATAGTAACTCAATAGACTAGTAATATAATTATAAACATTATCCTATAATAGACTAGTGGAATATAATTATAAATAAGACCTCCTAAATACTTATGTGTTAGATTATATTTATAAAACATAAAGACCTCTAATACCTATGGAAATAGATTATAATACCCTAAAGAACCCTCTAAAGATATTGAACAACTTTAATCACATATAACCCTCCTAATAACATATAATATATATTTATAAACCCATTATATCACCTCTTAATAACCTAGTGCATATAGGATTATAAATACATATAGACCCCAATAACTAGAGAGTAGATCATAATACCACATAACCTTAATAGACCCTAGTGAATATCATATAATACTATATACTAATAGATAGGTATATATGATTATAATACATAAAGACCCTCTAATAGACTAGTGCTAATATAATATAATACTATAACCCTCCTATAACTAGTGTAATATAATTATAATACATATAACTCTATAGACCTTATGAGATATATATTAAATACTAAACTTAATAGACTAGTGAGATATAATTATTATAACCACTATATCCAAATAGAAGTGGAATATATATTATAAACTATAGACCTCCTAATATATAGGTAATAATAATTATTTAATACATATAACATAAAACAGGTGAAATATAATTATGAATCACCCATTATAGTCCTATTAATTAGACCCCAGGAATTATAGATTATAATACTATAACTAATATAGTGAATATAATATAGTACCATATAGATCTAATAACCTTGTATAATTATAATACCATATAGCCTAGTAACCTATGAGTATATAGACATATATACCATAGTAGTCCAATAATAGAACCCTATGCTAGATATATATTATATATTACAGTTATAGCCATAATAACCTAGGATATAAATATACATATAGTCATAATAGACCTATGAATATAGATTATTAAACATATAGTTATAATAACTATATAAAGATTATAAACATAAAACTCTAATATACTAGTGAAATATATATTATAAACTATATCTATAATAGACTATAATATATATTATAATACATAACTCTAATACATTGATATATAATATAATACATATAGACTAAATAGACTATTGAGATATAATTATATACTATAGACTCAAAATATGTTAGATATAAATTATAAATACATAAACCTTCCTAATAACCTAGAGATATAGATTAAATACCTATAGACTCTAATAACTATGTGTAATATAATATATACAAAGGTCCTTAAAACTAGTAGGCAAATATAATAACCATAATATCTTAATAACTAGGTTAAATATAGATTATAATACAAATAAATAACTACTGTAGATATAATTAAATAAATACTCTATAATAAATAAAACAGATTATACAAATACATACTAAACCTATGAGATATAGATTTATGACATATAACTTCCTAATAACTAGTAAATAGATTATAATACCATTATATATAATAATATTGAATATAGATATAATATTATGAACTCTTATATTATAGAATGTAGATATAATTTAAATACATATAACTAAAAACATAAGGAATATATATTATAATACATAAGGTCATAATAACCCTAGGTGAGATATAGATTATACATCATAATAGGTCCTAAAACCTATATGATAATAAATTATAAATACATATAGATTAATAACAGTAGATATATATATAATACATAAACTCTAATAGACCTAGTGAGATAGAGATTATAATATCATAAAGACCTAAATAGGACCCTAGAGATATACATTAAATACTCATTAACTCTATGACTATGCAATATAGATTATAATAAAGCTCTAATAGACCAGGACATATAATGTCCCAAATACCATACTACGTCCATTAATTAAACTAGGTGGAATATTATATTATAAATACATTAAACCTCTAATAGACCTAGAATATAGATTATAATACCATAGATGTTTTATGAGACATGAACCCTAGTGAGATATATATATAATACATAACTCCTAATCATATGGAATATATATATAAACTACCATAAGACCCTCCAATAACCTAGAGATATAATAAAATACATATAGTCCATATAATAGGGATTAGATTATAATACACAAACCTCTAATACTATGAGATATAGATCTGATATATACAAACTAATAGACTGTGGAAATAGCATTATAAACATATAGACTCTAATAGATAGTGAATATAATTAAAACATATGATCATAATAAACCTAGACGATATATATATTATAATACCCTATAACTAATAACCTAGTTGTCATGTAAGTAGATAAAACCACATAAACCTTAATAGACTATGGAATATAGAGAGTAATAACATACATCTAACAACTTAATAACCTAATGTGTAATATTGATAAACATAAGACGAAATAACTATGTAAGAGTTAATAAAAGAAAAACCTAAGAACTAATAGACGAAGGTAATGCTGTTTATGTAAAGACTGTTTTATAACTGTTATGCGTTTAAAGTGGTTACGTCAACTTATTTGAGCCTGCCTGACTGTTAATGAGGAACACTTGTTTGTTTAAAGTGTTACGTCCCTTATTGAGCTGTCCTGACTGGTAATGAGAACACTGTGTTTAAATTTAAAGTGGTACGTCCCTTATTGAGCTGCCTGACTGTTAATGAGGAACACTGTGTTTAAAGTGGTACGTCCCTTATTGAGCTGCCTGACTGTTACTGAGGAGCACTGTGTTTAAAGTGGTATGTCCCTTCCTGAGCTGTCTGACTGTTACTGAGGAACACTGTGTTTAAAGTCGCCACGGAAACACCTCATCTGTTTCGTTGAATAGTTAAACACACTAAGGATGGAGATTTAGTTAGTCCGCTGTGAAGAATCTGCCAATCTACATTTTCCCAGTGATTTTGTTGCTATTTGTCATTTCTTTGACCTTATTTCTGCATTGTTGTAAAGCATCTTTGGGTTTTTAGAAAAGTACAGTAAATCCTATGTAAGATTATCATTAGTTATTTTGCAAATGTGGAAAATAAATTAGTACTGCATTGCAGTCACCTACAAATGCAACTCTGAAGGTGAAATTAAATCTGTGGTTGTAAATAGTAGATACTCCTGTCTTGGGAAATTTGCTGTAGCATTAAAATGACTTATGTGGAGCTTTATAACTACTGTATGTGCTGCGGAGCGACTCGTTGTTTTACTGCATCGTTTACAGGGAACCATTTCTCTCTGACTCGCTGAGGTTTATTGAATTTTTTAATCCTACCCTGTTGTAACATTGCTCGGCTAGGACGTTAAATAATGCTCCACTGCCAGCCGTTTTCTCCATCTCAATTTGTTTTATAGTGATACACAATTTAACCTTCAGAATAGCGTTTGTAGGTTCGTAACATTTGGAACAGGTGTATTTCTTTTAACCAACAGAGTTACAGTATGAACCAATGTATCTGAGTTGGTAGTAATGCATACCATTAATCTATACGGCGATTCAGGAGCCATTACTTTCAGCATGCAGGCCAATAATTCATTCTTATTGTTCGAGACTTGCACCTAAGAGGGACTGTTTGTTTCCGGTCCAGTTGTCCTCTATGTGCTTTACCATCCAAGAGACACGTGAAATAAAGCAAGGTTGTTAATCACAAAGTACAATACTGTTGATCAGAGCATATGAAGCGTCACAGGTTATGGAGAGTGAAATGGGATGCTGGGTATTTGGGCTGCCACTTAGAAATGGAAGACTTTCCTAAGTGATTATGCTGAATAATGTGGATTACAGTTTAGTTTTCTGGATGGTTTCTCTCTAAAAGGATGCAGAGGAGCAGAAAGGGTAAACTCACAATAGCCTGGGTTGGTATATCATGTTTGAGTGGTGCTCGAAAAGATTCAAGATCAAAATCTAACTCCCCTACATACACATTGCTCTGACAACTGGAAGCATAGTACAAGACGGGATGGACGATATGTCCTCCTAGTTATTATCACTATCTAAATCCTATTATTGTGCCGTGGGTCAATTAAACATTGCCTTTTGTTTTGTAGGCATTCAACTTATTAACTCCACCACAGTGCATGTTTAGTGGCTAGCTACGAAAGCAGAATGATCTCAATGTGCTCAGAAGTCACCGTGCTTTCTAACACTGGGATCGACTGTGCTGATGTTCTGTGTCCAACCTCATTGTTCCCAGGATAAATGAGTGACTTCTACATACGGCAGTGAACCCTAATTCTCTTTGATTAGTCGTGAGTTAGATGATATGCGAGCCGTTGAAATTGGTCATCGGCATAAATAACGAGCCAACGAACTGACGAAAATGCAAACTCGCCGTCGTCCGTCATAAACCAAGTGAAATCCAGTAGGCTGTGCAAGTGGGTGGAATTAGAAGTCCATGGTCCTATTAATTATGTTGCTGGTGTAGGAGACAGTATGATAAATCACCACTGAGAGTCCCATTCGGTAGGGCGGGGCCGGTGGAGTAAGACTGCCTGTAAATTGCTTTGTGTATGCCCCTAATTGTTTCTTAAATAACAGTCCTTTTGGAAGGCATTTCAGAGTGGTAGACTACCAGGAAGGGTCAGCGAATGTCTTAAACTTCTAACATTGTGCTGTGTTTCAGCTAGTCACTCAAAACAACTCTTTCACTTTTCCATTTTCTTACACAATGGGAGCTCGTGTTTGTCTTAATGATAATAGTTAGAAAGGTGAGGTAATAAGCTAGCTTCAATGGGCCTGTGTTTTTTTGAAGTATATTGGCTGAAGGTATAGCTAGTTTAATGGCTGTGCTTTGAAGTTATTGGTGAAGGATATAGCTTAGTTCAATGGGCTGTGTTTTAAAGTTTATTGGTGAAGTATAGCTAGTTTAATGGGCTGTGTTGAAGTTACTGGTGAAGGTATAGCTAGTTTAATGGGCTGTGTTTTGAAGTTATGGTGAAGGTATAGCTAGTTCAATGGGCTGTGTTTTTTAAAGTTATTGGTGAAGGTATGCTAGTTCAATGGGCTGTGTTTTGAAGTTACTGGTGAAGGTATAGCTAGTTTAATGGGCTGTGGTTTTGAAGTTACTGGTGAAGGTATAGCTAGTTTAATGGCTGTGTTTTGAAGTTATTGGTGAAGTTATAGCTAGTTAATGGGCTGTGCTTTGAAAGTTATTGGTGAAGGTATAGCTAGTTAATGGGCTGTGTTTGAATTTATCTGGTGAAGTATAGCTAGTTGATATGGCTGTGTTTGATATTTATTGGTGAAGATATAGCTAGTTTAATGGCTGTGTTTAATTTATTGGTGAAGGTTTTCCTTTTTTAAAACACATTTCTATAAAGCTTTTATCTGCTTTTATCTTGGTCCAGTTTTCTAGAGTCGCTTTCCTGGTGTTTGTTCACAGTCACACTGTTGAGTCATAATTTCGCAGTGATTCACCCCTCAAAAATGAAATTAATATGGATAATATTAAATAACTTAACTTTTGAGGGCATGTAATAGCAATTAGTCTCTCTACTTCAGCAAAGAGAGAAGAACAGTTAATGAATGAGAATACTGAGTCGTCATGAGCTACTGCTACTCATTAAATTACTACTCCAGAGTGTATGTACCAAATAGCAACCCGATTTCCCTATATTAGTGCACTACTTTTGACCAGAGCCATATTGGCCCTGGTCGTACAAGTAGTGCACTATAACACGGAAATGTAGCAATTGTGGGATGCATACCAACGAATATAGCTCCGTTGGAATTTGGCCAAGGAACTTTATCTACATTTTATAGAGCAGTAAGCATCACCAGGGCTCTCAACCTAGCAGGACTCACCAATCCAGGACTCTCAACCTAGCAGGACTCTCACCAATCCAGGACTCTCAACCTAGCAGGACTCTCACCAATCCAGGGCTCTCAACCTAGCAGGACTCCCACCAATCCAGGGCTCTAACCTAGCAGGACTCACCAATCCAGGGCTCTCAACCTAGCAGGACTCACCCAATCCAGGGCTCTCAACCTAGCAGGACTCTCAAACCTAGCAGGACTTGTACACGATCAGGGCTCTCAACCTAGCAGGACTCACCGAATCCAGGGCTCTCAACCTAGCAGGACTCTCCACCTAGCAGGATTCACCCATCCAGGACTCTCACACCTAGCAGGACTCTTAACCTAGCAGGACTCTCACCAATCCAGGGCTCTAAACCTAGCAGGATCACCAATCCAGGGCTCTCAACCTCCACCGCTAGCGACATCTCAACCTAGCAGACTCTCAACCTAGCAGGACTCTCAACCATAGCAGGACTCTCAACCTAGCAGGACGGACTCTCACCTAGCGACTCCACAATCCAGGGATATCACCTACCAAGAAATGTAGTGTTTCCATTGTAATTTAACTTAAGATGCCAGTTCTTTTTGTTGTTGTGTTCTTTGGAAATGGCTGCAGTGGTCAAGATTGTCAATAAATGTCTTGGGGCACTCCTCGACTTCTAGCTGCCAGTAGGAGTGATGAAGGGCCTCGGTGGTCGGTGCTTAGATCTGTGGTGTGTGTGTGTGTGTGTGTGTGTGTGTGTGTGTGTGTGTGTGTGTGTGTGTGTGTGTGTGGTTGTGTGTTGTGTGTGTTGTGTTGTGTGTGTGTGTGGTGTGTGTGTGTTGGTGTGTGTGTGTGTGTGTTGTGTGTGGTGTGTGTGTTGTGTGTGTGTGCGTGTGCGTGCGTGCGCGAATTAATGTGT
>NW_019943669.1:91412-99813 GCF_002910315.2 Salvelinus sp. IW2-2015 | reverse complement strand
CTGTTTGAAGAAATGTTTTGACGGATACTACAGTAGATAGTTTAATGGCTGTAATTTTTGAAATATTGGTGAAGCTATTAGGCTAGTTCAATGGGGCTGTGTTTTGAAGTTATTGTGAAATATAGCTAGTTTAATGGGCTGTGTTTGAATTATTGGTGAAGATAATAGCTAGTTCAATGGCTGTGTTTTTGAAGTTACTGGTGAAGGTTTATAGCTAGTCAATGGCTGTTTTGAAGTATTGGTGAAGGTATAGCGTAGTTTAATGGCTTGGTGTTGTGAATTATTGGCTGAGGTATAATCTAGTTAATGGCCTTTTTGAAGTTGCTTGTGACAGTATAGCTGTAAGGGGGGTAATTATGGTAAGATATACTGTCAGGCTGTGTTTTGAAGTTAGGTTGATGTAGTAAGGTTGTTTAGTTAATGTAGTCTAGCCTTTAATGGGCTGTTTTGAAGTTATGGTAAGGATAATATTTCAGAATGGCTGTTTTGTAGTTTTTGTGGTAAGTATATTAATTTAATGAAGGTATAGCTAGTTTATGGCTGTGCTTTGAAGTTATTGGTGAAGAAGGTATAGCTTAGTTCAATGGGCTTTGTTTTAAAGTTATTGGTGAAGTATAGCTAGTTAGAATGGGCTGGTTTGAAGTTTACTGGTGAAGTATAGCTAGTTTAATGGGCTGTGTTTTGAAGTTACTGGTGAAGGTATAGCTAGTTCAATGGGCTGTGTTTTTTAAAGTTATTGGTGAAGGTATAGCTAGTTCAATGGGCTGTGCTTTTGAAGTTACTGGTGAAAAGGTATAGCTAGTTTATGGGCTTTGGGTTTTGAAGTTACTGGTGAAGGTATAGCTAGTTTAATGGCTGTGTTTATAGTTATTGGTGAGTGTCATAGCTAGTTAATGGGCTGTGCTTTTGAAAGTTATTGGTGAAGGTATAGCTAGTTAAGGGCTGTTGTTTGAATTTATCTGGTGAAGTATAGCTAGTTGATTATGAGGCTGTGTTTGAATTTATTGGTGAAGATATAGCTATTTAATGGCTGTGTTTAATTTATTGGTGAAGGTTTTCCTTTTTTTAAAACACATTTCTATAAAGCTTTTATCTGCTTTTACTTGGTCCAGTTTTCTAGAGTCGCTTTCCTGTGGTTTGTTCACAGTCACACTGTTGAGTCATAATTTCCCTGCCAGTTATTCACCCCTCAAAAATGAAATTAATATGGATAAATTATAATACTTAACTTTTGAGGCATGTAATAGCAATTAGTCTCTCTATCAGCATAAAGAGAAGAACAGTTAATGAATGAGAATACTGAGTCGTCATGAGCTACTGCTACTCATTAAATTACTACTCCAGGTATGTACCAAATAGCAACCCTAATCCCTATATTAGTGCACTACTTTTGACCAGAGCCATTATTGGCCCTGGTCGTACAAGTAGTGCACTATACACGGAATAGCGTAGCAATTTGGGATGACATACCAACGAATATAGCTCCTGTGAATTTGGCCCAGGAACTTTATCTACATTTATAGAGCAGTAAGCATCACCAGGGCTCTCAACCTAGCAGGACTCACCAATCCAGGACTCTCAACCTAGCAGGACTCTCACCAATCCAGGACTCTCAACCTAGCAGGACTCTCACCAATCCAGGGCTCTCAACCTAGCAGGACTCCCACCAATCCAGGGCTCTAAACCTAGCAGGACTCACCAATCCAGGGCTCTCAACCTAGCAGGACTCACCAATCCAGGGCTCTCAACCTAGCAGGACTCTTAAACTAGCAGGACTTGTACAGATCCAGGCTCTCAACCTAGCAGGACTCACCAATCCAGGGCTCTCAACCTAGCAGGACTCTCCACCTAGCAGGATTCACCCATCCAGGACTCTCAACCTAGCAGGACTCTTAACCTAGCAGGACTCTCACCAATCCAGGGCTCTAAACCTAGCAGGACTCACCAATCCAGGGCTCTCAACCTAGCAGGACTTCACCTAGCAGCACTCTCATACCTAGCAGACTCTCAAACCTAGCAGGACTCTCAACCATAGCAGGACTCTCAACCTAGCAGGACTCTCACCAATCCAAGGATATACCTACCAAGAAATGTAGTGTTTCCATTGTAATTTAACATTAAGATGCCAGTTCTTTTTTGTTGTTGTGTTCTTGAAATGGCTGCAGTGGTCAAAGATTTGTCAATAAATGTCTTGGGGCACTCCTCCTACTCTAGCTGCCAGTAGGATGTGATGAAGGGCCTCGGTGGTCGGTGCTTAGATCTGTGTGTGTGTGTGTGTGTGTGTGTGTGTGTGTGTGTGTGTGTGTGTGTGTGTGTGTGTGTGTGTGTGTGTGTGTGTGTGTGTGTGTGTGTGTGTGTGTGTGTGTGTGTGTGTGTGTGTGTGTGTGTTGTGTGGTGTGTGTGTGTGTGTGTGTGTGTGTGTGTGCGTGCGTGCGTGCGTTATGTGTTTCCGTCCTTCTGGTGACATTCAATCTCTGTTGTGGCTCTAGATGTTTGAGTTTAAAATATAATGCTTCCTCTGTATCTGAGAGAAGAGCATATGTGACTGTGAGTGCTATACATAGACATTGCATCAGGCCAAATATAGTATGCTCCTACTATTCGCTTCGTATACTCTCAGTCTATTGATCAGGCTTTTCAATACCTATAGTCCATAATAGACTAGTGAATTATTACTAATAGATACTATAATCTATAACCCTAAAGTATTATAGAATTAATAACCAATAGACTCCAATAACTAGAAAATAGAACTATCTAAACATATAGTATAAAGACCTTAGATGAGATATAGATTAAATACATAACTTAATACATGTATGATTGCTATACTAAACCTCTCTCTCCTCTCTCGACACATATCTATCTAATACCTATGTGAGATATAGAGTTAATAATACATATAGGTCTAGTGATACTAATACCGCTCAATCCAATGACAGATACTGATGATGAGTACCTCAGATAATAATATTCGTAGTCCAGGATAACCTAGTGAATAACGGCTAGATGACATTCCACACATACCGGAAGTCATATTATCTTCTCATGCATAGGTAAATCCTTTTATGAGCGAACTAACTAATACATAGAGTATCTGAAATCATATAATACTAGATATAAAAGACAGAACATGTACAAGATCACATAACCATCAAGTCAATTTGAAAGTATAAACTACCGCATAAGTAATTACGTGACCAGCTCAACCCAACAAAGACGATAACCAGCACACAAGCGCGACCACACAGAGCTCAGAGCCACTACAGCCAATACACACATAACTATAGACCAGCCACCTAGAACTGCGCATCCTAAACTACAGAGATCACATGTCCACCAGAGAGCACAGTAGTCCGAACCAATGAGCCAATACCACAACAGACCCATTCTCAACAATATCCCTTAGCCACAACAGCCAGTAGCCATCACATGACAAATACTCACAACAGGAACACTAACCGACACTCCATAACTCGATCCAGCGTACATATCTCAGATATATACTACCAAACACCAAACTAACCTCATGAATAACCAGTATACAAGATGTATATATAATCACCAAACTCCATAACTAACCTAAAAGGGCTACGAATATAGATAGTCAAATACCACATCAAGGCATCTCTAATAGAACATAGGTGCAACAAAATAACAATTAATAAATAACTAGGCCAGCCACAAAATCATTCCAGCCACCAGGCAGCATGTATACTGCACAACAGAACACTACCACCTACTTAAAATCAACAACATATGCTACCAAATAATTATTCACCTAATACATATCTGAGAGCTCTAATAACCTTAGAGAATAAAAATATAAGCTGTAATAATAGATCTAATAAGGAGCCATATGTAAAGGAGATAATAGATTATACCAAAGAACATCAAAACCATAAATACAAATCCACATATGAAATACATATAAGATTATAATACAATATTAGGTCCTAAATTAGTCCTCTGGTGAAGTAAAGAGTTAGAAGGCACCATATATACGATAATTAGACTAGTAGATGAGAATAATATAAAATACTCAAAATATGTCCAAAACCTCTGACTTGATTTCTAGTATAGATTAAAAATACATATTAAAGAGCTTCACTTTATTTTACTTAATTACTATCTTAATGGATAATATAATAAATAATAAAATTCAAATAGTGACGTCAATTATAATAATAGGTTATATGTATAGGGAAACATATATATATCTAGACTCTTATACAATTAAACCTATAGTTGAGATTAATATCACTTATAAACATTATATATAACCTATAGTCCTATCACTTAGTATTAAGGGAAAATATGAGTCTATAAACAATAGTATAATAACCTTAGTAATATAATTATAATATCAATATGAATCAGCATCATAAAATCACAACTTGAAAATGTTATAATCCATATAATCCGTGCTAATATGACTCGGGTTCATATAAAAATCGTGATGTTGCTTTCTTCCATTGTAAATAATCATATGTGCAATTCTAACCAATCAAGTACTTACATCTGAGAAATTATATATTCCAATGTATCCAAAGTACCTGTTGCAATCTAGATCTCTGAGACTTCAAGCCTATAGGTGACTACACTATTGATATTTACAATTACTAATAGCCATCCTTCTTATTACCAACCTGATGTGATAGAACAAATGATCTGACAATATTCCTGCAGCTATCTAGCAACAACCCAAAGACACAAAAACACACTAGATATAAATTATAAACTATACTTAATAGACTATGGAGATATATATATTACATATACCTCTAAAACTAGTGGAATAAATAAATAATAGACCTCTAATAGATAGCTTTGTAATATAGATTATAATTACAAAAGCACCTATATAGACTAGTGGAAATATATAATACATACAGACCTCCTAATAACTATGATATAGATCAAATACATATAGCTATAATAACTAGGTGGAGATAGAATTATAATACATAAGGTCTAAAATAATAGTGAGATATAGATTATAAACTATAACCCTATAACTATGGAGATATAGATAATACATATAGACCCTTAATAACTAGTGAGATTAATTATGAAACATCTATACCTATAATAACTAGGGATAAGATATATACCATATAACCCGCTATAGACTAGTGAGATATAGTTATAATACATATAACCTTAATAGACTAGTGGAATATATATTAATAACCTATAACCTCCAATAACCAGGAATATAATTAAAACCCATATAAATTAAAACTAGTGGATAATAATTATAATGCCCATAAAGACCCTATAAAAGACATGGGAATATAGATTATAATACATATGACCTTATACGAGTGTAGATATAGATTATAATAAACCATTATATGTAAAAAAACCTAAGTGAATATAGTATTATAAATACATATAGTCCTAATAGACCTAGTGAATATAGATTAATTACTATAGTCTATAATAGACTGTGATATAATTATAATACCATAGACCTAATAACTAGAATAATTATAATACCCATATAATCTAATTACTAGGGAATATAGATTATAATACTATAGAATAATAGACTAGTGAGAATAATTATAATAATATAACTCAATAGACAGTGAGATATAATATAAACCATATAACTCTAATAGACCTAGTGAGATATAGATTATAATACTAAACCCCTCTAATAGACTATGAATAAGATTATAATACCAATACTCAATAGAATAGTTAATATATTATAATACCAAAACTTAATAACTAATGAGATATAGATATAAACCATATAGACTAATAACTGTAGATAAGATTATAAACATATAGTAATAATAACTCATGAAATATAGATAGATGAAACACAATATCAGTCCACATATGAAAACAAAACTAAACACGAGCAGAACAAGACAAAACAACACTATAGACACAAACTCACACACACCAACAAGAGACACATATACAACAATCTACACACATACCCTAATTGAGAAATACACTTAACACCTATCAACTTACTAACATTACCTAGACAACATAAAGACATATCACAACACAAACAATAATACAACAAACCTACATACAACCCAAGCGAACACTAACAACACATATCACTACAACATACAACACATACTAAACATCTAAACATCACACATCGATGAGCAAACACATCACAACAAATCATCAACATACTACAACAACACAACACCAGTATCAAACATCAAATAACCACACACACAATCACACACACACACAACCAACATATAACACACAATAAACCACCAACACAAGACCACTACACTAAACGCACACTAACCAGCACACACACACACACTAACTAATAACTATCAACCACTACTACACTAACACACTATCTATAGGCTACAAAAACACACACACACACTAACATACACATCAAACACACACAACACCAACTACATCAGACACTAGAGTTTAGCAGTAACCACATATAAAACGATAGTAGGATAAGTGATGAGCGGATCATAATATTAATTAAATAAGAGAGCGAATAGCATATAGACTCGTAATTAACGAAGTAGAGATGAGAATTAAGGTGAGATACATTAAGACCTATAATAGACCAGTGAGATATAATTATACGACATATAGACCCTCTACATGGAGACCCATAGATAGTAGAGATAATACGTAGAGACCCTGCTGAAGGTATAAACAATAAGAATTAATTAGAGTCATATAAGATAATGAGGACGATCCTAAAATAGACTTAAGGGCTGGAGATTAGAGAGTGATACTGACTAATCTAATAGCTATAGACCTTAAAACCAGTCATAGTAAAAGTTAATGGTATCTATATCATCATATATATGAATCCTTCTAACTAGACTAGAATGTGTGTTCCGTCCTTCTGGTGACATTCAATCTGTGTGTGGGCTAGATGTTTGAGTTTAAATAATGCTCCTCCTGTGAGGTCTGGGAGGGAGAGCAATAATGGTGTGGACTTTCATGACATTGCATCAGTGCCAAGTTGACTGACTCTCTGACTGATTGCTCCCTCTCTCTCCTCTTCTCGCCTTGTCAATACGCATCCACTTGTCTGATGGAGTCACCTCAGGGCAGGACGGCTGACACCACGGTGTCTTTACTTCCTGCAGCAATCCTTTTAGAGCACACATCAATGGTGATTAATACAGTGACAGACAGACAGGGAGGCCTCAAGGAGGTTGAAGTTAACCCTGTACTGCCAGCCACACAGGCCAGCCACACAGGCCAGCCACCAGGCCAGCCACACAGGCCAGCCACACAGGCCAGCCACCAATCCAGCCACACAGGCCAGCCACCAGGCCAGCCACCAGGCCAGCCACACAGGCCAGCCACCAATCCAGCCACACAGGCCAGCCACCAGGCCAGCCACACAGGCCAGCCACACAGGCCAGCCACCAATCCAGCCACACAGAACAGCCACACAGGCCAGCAACACAGGCCAGCCACACAGGCCAGCCACTATTCCAGCCACCAGGGCAGCACTGTTACTGCACACAGACACACGTACCAACACACACCATTCACCTCTGCTTACAATGCTGCTTAGGGATGGAAGGTGAACCAAGACAAAATAAACACCATAGATAAAATGGTTGTCTTGTTGAGGGGCTATATATGAAACAAGCTAGTGATTCAACCCTGTTTGATTCTATATAGCACATTTTCTTCTATGATTATTAAGATATAAATCAAAGGCATTTAGATTAGTTTGATGGAAACATATAACATTATATTTGGTATTCCTATACTGTCCTAGCTATATTAAAGGGAAATGGTATAGCATCAGTCACAGCTGGGTATGGCGTGCCGTTATTAAATCTGGTGGTTCTTCCATTGTAAATTTATGGCATCCATTACTCTAAGTATTTCCATGTCCAGGTGTTGCATCTGTTTGGCTTCAGCTAGGGGTCACTTTGATTTACTAATAAAGCATCGTTTCATCTGGATGACAAATGCTGACATATTGCCAGGGCAGCTAGCTAGCACACAGAGACACAAACACACAGAGACACAAACACACATAGACACAAACACACAGAGACACAAACACACAGAGACACAAACACACACAAAAGGAGAGGATTGCAGCGCAAGATAGCAACAGAGAACAGACACAGAGACAAAACATGACAAAAAAGAGACAAAAAACAGAGAACAAAAAAAAGAACCACAACACAGAGAACCACCACACCACCAACACAACACACAACACCACACACACACCACCAACACACACCCCACACAACAACACCACACACACACACACGCCACACACCACACCACACACACACAACACAGAAGTAACCTGAGAGAAGGGGGGACAAGTTAGAAAGAGAGGCGAGATGGGGTTAGCAGAGAGAGAGGGGGCGGGGGGGGGGCGGCGGGGGGGGTTAAGATA
>NW_019943669.1:89842-90807 GCF_002910315.2 Salvelinus sp. IW2-2015 | reverse complement strand
GGCAGATGGGGAGAAGCAGAGAGAGAGACTGACTATCTATGCTGAATAGGGGATCTTCTCATTATGTCTGATTACCTGATTAATTGTTGTACATCTTAATAATCAAATGATAGAGGAGGTAAATCAACAGACTCTGGAACCATCTGGGTCATTCATAACCATATGTTCAGACTTTGTTGTTGCTGCTGTTGGGTAAGCTAAAAATAGTGTCTTGATAGAACATTTCTTCCGATATTCTATTTCAACTCTTGCAACACAAACCTCTCCCTCTATGTTCGCACATGGAAATTATTGTCATTTTGAGCCTGTGGATACTCAGAACCACTGGGGTACGTTGTGACTCGCGGCCGGCCGGCTGGGGTCACCACGATTAAGTGCCATCAATACTAACACATCCAGAGAGAGAGCGAGAGAGAGAGAGAGAGAGAGAGAGAGACAGAGAGAAAGAGAGAGAAGAGAGAGAAGAGAGAGAGAGAGAGAGAGAGAGAGAGAGAGCGAGCGAGAGAGCGAGAGAGAGAGCGAGCGAGAGAGCGAGAGCGAGCAAGAGAGAGAGAGAGAGCGAGAGAGGTCATCCATCTGGGCCTCTGTAATTAGACTGACAGCTCTGAAAATGCGTCCTGATGCAGAATCTGTCTTGTGCCTCAAGGAACACTAATTAAAATCTCAGTTAATGACGAGAGCAGGACAGGGAGGTGGGAGCATCATCTGGAGGACTCGAGGGGACACCAGCCTGCTTGTGTGACATTTACTATTATGACCTAAAGAGAAAGACCTCCAGGACCTAGACAGCTATGGCCCCACAATCAGGGTTGCAATGAGTGACCCCTGTCTGGAGGGATATAGTTAATCACTGACTGGAGGGGTATAGTTAATCACTGACTGGAGGGGTATATTTAATCACTGACTGGAGGGGTAGAGTTAATCACTGACTGGAGGGGTATAGTTAATCACTGACTGGAAGGGTA
>NW_019943669.1:70447-87057 GCF_002910315.2 Salvelinus sp. IW2-2015 | reverse complement strand
TCTCTAAACCGTACAGTCCAGTTGATTTTTAACCACCTACCTCCCCAGTCCAGTGATTACTATACCCCCTCCCAGTTCAGTTGATTTTTTTAAACCCCATACCCTTCCAGTCAGTGTTAACTATACCCTCAGTATGTTCTTAAACCCAGTTGATTTATTAAACCCATACCCCTCAGTCAGTGATTAACTCTACCCCTCCAGTCAGTGATTAACTTCTACCGCATCCAGTCGCTGATTAACTATACCCCTCCAGTCAGTGATTAACTATACCCTCCGTCCAGTGATTAACTCTACCCCTCCAGTCCGTGATACTATACCCCTCCAGTCAGTGATTAACTCTAACCCCTCAGTCAGTAATTAACTCTACCCTCCAGTCAGTGATTAACTATACCCCTCCAGTCAGTGATTAACTCTAACCCCTCCAGTCAGTATTAACTCATATCCCTACCAGTCAGTGATTAACTCTACCTCCATCAATGTGATTACCAGTACGAATGATTAACTAATAACAGGTACCCTCCAGTGATAACATTCCTCCGTGATTACTATACCTATCTCTCAGTCCTCTCCAGTCACGTGAATAACTATACCACTCCAGTCAGTGATTAACTATACCTATACCCTCCAGTCAGTGATTAACTATACCCTCCAGTCAGTGATCTTAATCTCTAACCCCTCAGTCAGTGATTAAACTCCCTCCAGTCAGTGATTAACTTACCCTCCCAGTCAGTGATTTACCTATACCCTATATACCCTCCTAGTCAGTGATTACTATACCCCTCCAGTCAGTGAACTCTAACTCTTACCCCCCAGTCAGTGATTAACTCTACCCATCCAGTCAGTGTTAACCTCTATCCCCTCCAGTCAGTGATTACTCTACCCCTCCAGTCAGTTGATTACCAGCTCAGTCAGACCCCACCACGTCAGTGATTAACTATACCCCTCCAGTCCAGTCCATGATCTCAATTAACACTCCAGTCAGTGATTAACTATACCCCTCCAGTCAGTGGATTAACTTATACCCGTCCGTCATGATTAAAACCGCCTCCAGTCAGTGATTAAACTATACCCCTCAGTCAGTATGATTCTCTACAACCTCAGTCAGTGATTACCTCATATCCCTCCAGTCAGTGATTAACTATACCCTCCAGTCGATTTTAACTCTACCCCTACCAGTCAGTGGATTAACTATACCCTATACCCGTCAGAGTGATTAACTATACCACTTCCAGTAGTGATTACTATACCCTCCAGTCAGTGATACTATACCCTCCAGTCAAGTGATTAACTCTACCCCCTCCTCAGTCATGATTAACTATACCTCCCCTCCAGTCAGTGATTATCTCTAAACTCCAGTCAGTGATTAACCATACCCTCCAGTCAGTGGATTAACTCTACCCTCCAGAGATCAGTGATTAACATCTACCCCTCCAGTCAGTGCATTAACTCATACCCGTCCTCCAGTCAGTGATTACTCTAAACCTCCAGTCAGTGAATATTACATACCCTCCAGTCAGTGATTAACTATACCCTCCAGTCAGTGATTACTCTACCCCTCCAGTCATGATTAACTATACTAACCCCCAGTCAGTGATTAACTATACCCCTCCTCAGTGATAACTATACCCTACTACCCTCCAGTCAGTGATTAAATATACCCCTCAGTCAGTGATTAACTCTACCCCTCCAGTCGTGATTAACTCTACCCCTCCAGTCAGTGATTAACTTCTAACCCCTGCCAGTCAGTGATTATACTCTACCCCTCCAGTCGTGATTAACTCTACCCCTCCAGTCAGTGATTAACTATACCCCTCCAGTCAGTAATGTATTCTACACCTCGTCAGTCAGTGATTCAGACTCATACCTCCAGTCAGTGATTAACTATACCCCTCCAGTCGTGATTAACTATACCCCTGCCAGTCAGTGATTAACTATACCCCTCCAGTCAGTAATTGATCTCTACACCTCCAGTCAGCTGATTAGCACTATATCCCTCCAGTCAGTGATTAACTATACCTCCAGTCTGATTTAACTCTACCCCTCCAGTCCAGTGATTAACTACCTACCCCAGTCAAGTGATTAACTATACCCCTCCAGTCGTGATTAACTATACCCCTCCAGTCAGTAATAACTATACCCTCCAGTCAGTGATTAACTCTACCGCCTGCCAGTCAGTGATTATACACTATTACTGACCCTCCAGTCAGTGATTATCTCTACCTCCAGTCAGTGATTTAATTACTACATGATCCCCAGTACTCCCTGCCCAGTCCAGTGATTAACTCTACCCCTCCAGTCAGTGATTAACCTATACCCTCAGTCAGTGATTATATTACCCTCCCGTCAGTGATTATCTTACCTCAGTCAGTGATATTAAACCCCCCATACCCTCCAGTCAGTGATTACACCTATCCCCCTCCAGTCAGTGATTTAACTATACCCCTCCAGTCAGTGATTAAACTATACCCCTCCAGTCAGTGAATTCTCTCGCCCCTCCAGTCAGTGATTAACTTACCTACCCCTCAGTCAGTGATCTATACCCCTCCAGTCAGTGATAACTCATACCCTCCAGTCAGTGATTAACTCATACCCCTCCGTCAGTGATTAATCTACCCAGTCACGTGATTAACTACCCTCCAGTCAGTGATTAACTATACCCCTCCAGTCAGTGTAACTATAATACCCCTCACAGTCAGTGAATATACTATACCCCTCCAGTCAGTGATTAACTCTACCCCTCAGTCAAGTGATTAACTATACCTCCAGTCAGTGATTAACTATACCCTCAGCAGTGATTAACTCTACCCCTCCAGTCAGTGATTAACTCTACCCCTCCAGTCAGTGATTTAAACTATACCCCTCCAGTCAGTGATTATCTCTAAACCTCCAGTCAGTGATTATAACCCTACCCCTCCAGTCAGTGATTAACTATACCCTCCCAGTCAGTGATTAACTATACCCTCCAGTCAGTGATTAACTATACCCCTCCAGTGATAATATCTCTACCCTCAGTCAGTGATTTAACTTACCCCCCAGTCAGTGAATAACTATACCCCTCCAGTCAAGTGAATAACTATACCCCTCCAGTCAGTGATATAACTCTACCCTCAGTCAGTGATTAACTCTACCCCTCCAGTCAGTGATTAACTATACCCCTCCAGTCAGTGTTAACTCTACCATGCAGTCAGTGATGTTAACTATACTCTCCAGTCAGTGATAAACTATACCCCTCCAGTCGAGTGAATTACCTCATCAGTGAACACCCTCCAGTCAGTGATTAACTCTAACCCCTCCAGTCAGTGATTAACTATACCCTCCATCGTATTACTTACCCCTCCAGTCAGTGATTAACTATAACCCTCAGTCAGTGATTAACTCTACCTCCAGTCAGTGATAATCTATACCCCTTCCAGTCAGTGATTACACTCTACCCTCAGTCAGTGATTAACTATACCCTCGCAGTCTAGTATAACTCTACCCTTCCAGTCATGATTAACTTATACCCTCAGTCAGTGATTAACTCTACCCTCCAGTCGATGGATTAACTATACCCCTCCGTCCAGTGATTAACTCTACCGCCCAGTCAGTGGATTACTATACCCGCTGCCCAGTCAGTAATGAATCTCTACCTCCAGTCAGTGATTAACTATACCCCTCCCTCCAGTCAGTGATTAAACTATACACTCCAGTCAGTGAATAACTTACCCCTCCAGTCAGTTGATTAACTATACCTGTGCTCCCCAGTCAGTGATTAACTATCTGATCCACCTTCCAGTCAGTGATTAACTATACCCCTCCAGTCAGTGATTAACTTACCCTCTCAGTCAGTTGATCTATCCCTCCCAGTGATTAACCATCCCCCAGTCAGTGATTAACCTCTATCTCCCTCAGTCAGTGATTAACTATCACCCTCCAGTCAGTGATTAACTAATACCCCTCCAGTCAGTGATTAACTTACCCCCCAGTCAGTAATGATCTCTACCCCTCCAGTCAGTGATTAACCTATAATAACCCCTCCAGTCAGTGATTAACCCAATATATCTCAGTCCGTGATAACTCATACCCTACAGTCGTGATTAAACTCTATACCCCTCCAGTCAGTGATTAACTCACCCTCCTACCATCATGTGATTAACTCTACCCCTCCAGTCTGGATTAACTATACCCCTCCAGTCCAGATGTATTAACTATACCACCTCCAGTCAGTGATTAACATATACCCCTCCAGTCAGTGAATATACCCCTCCAGTCAGTAATTAATACCCTCCAGTCAAGTGAACTATACCTCTACCCTCCAGTCAGTATTAACTCTACCCTCCGGTCAGTGATTAACTCTACCCTCCAGTCGTGATTAACTCTACCCTCTTTTCGATACTATACCCCTCAGTCAGTGAATAACTATACCCTCCAGTCAGTGATTAACTATACCCCTCCAGTCTGTAATTAACTATACCCCTCAGTCAGTATTAACTCTTACCCTCCAGTCTGTGATTAACTCAAACCCTCCAGTCAGTGATTAACTATACCCTCCAGTCAAGTGATTAACTCTATCCCCTCAGTCAGTGATTAACTATACCCCTCCAGTCAGTGATTAACTCTACCCCTCCAGTCAGTGATTAACTATACCCCTCCAGTCAGTGATTACTATACCCTCCGGTCAGTGATTACTATACCCCTCCTAATATTAACTATACCCCTCCAGTCAGTGATTAACTTACCCTCCAGTCAGTGAATTAATACCCTCCAGTCAGTGATTAACTTACCTCAGTCAGTGATTAACTTACCCCTCCAGTTCATAAATAAATTCTCTACCCCTCCAGTCAGTGATTAACTATACCCCTCCGTCAGTGATTAAACTCTACCCTCCAGAGTGCTTAATATACCCTATACCCCTCCAGTCAGTGATTAACTCTACCCTTCCAGTCAGTGATTACTCTACCCCTCCAGTCAGTGATTACTCTAGCCTCCAACCAACTATCACCCCTCCAGTCATGATTAATACCCCGTAGTTTTAACCAAAAAACCCTCCAGTCATGTGATTAAACTTACCCTCCAGTCATAATTATCTCTACCCTCAGTCCGTGATTAAACTCATACCCCAGTCAGTGATAATAACTATACCCTCCAGTCCAGATATATATACTCCTTACCCCCATGGAGTAGTGATTAACTCTACCCCTCAGTCAGTGTGATAACTAACCTCCTCATACTACCTTCCGACCCGCAAGTGATAACTATACCCTATATACCCTCCAGCTCCAGTGATTTAACTCTACCCTCCCGTTCAGTTACTAGTCCTACCGCCGATGATAACTTACCCTATACCCTCCAGTCAGTAATTAATCACTGACTGGAGGGGTATAGTTAATCACTGACTGGAAGGGTATGGTTAATCACTGACTGGAGGGGTATAGTTAATTACTGACTGGAGGGGTATAGTTAATCACTAACTGGAGGGGTAGAGTTAATCACTGACTGGAGGGGTATAGTTAATTACTGACTGGAGAGGTATAGTTAATCACTGACTGGAGGGATGGAGTTCATCACTGACCATCTGGCCAGTACTGTTGAAACTGTGTTTCGTCCGTTTAGAGCACACCTCTCCAGCGTGCCAGTGGCCATCGAAGGTGAGCATGTTCCCACGGATGTTGGTTTTGACGTCGAACTTCAGTCAGGACAAGACCCTGGTGAGGATGACGAGCACGCAGATGAGCTTCCCTGAAACAGTTTCTGACAGTTTGTACAGCAATTCTTCGGTTGTGCAAACTCATAGTTTATTCAGCTGTCCGGGTGGCTGGTCTCAGATGATCCCGCTGATGAAGAAGCTTAATGTGGAGGACCTGTGCCGGTGTGGTTACACATCGTCCGCGGTTGTGAGGCTGGTTGGACGTACTGCAAAATTCTCTAAACCGGCTGATGGTAGAGAAGTGAACCTTCTATTTTCTGGAAACAGCTCTGGTGGACATTCCTGCAGTCAGCATACCAATCGCATGCTCCCTCAAACCTTGAGACATCTTTGGCATTGTGTTGTGAGACAAAATTGCACATTTTTGAGTGGCTTTTTATCCTCCCCAGCACAAGGTGCACCTTTTTCATCAGCCTACTGATATGCCACACCTGTCAGGATGATGGATTATCTTGGCAAATGAGAAATTCTGACTAACATTTTATGTAAACAAATTTATGCACAAAATGTGATTTGAAATAAGCTTTATGTGAGTATGGAAAATTTCTGGGAACTTTTATTTCGGCTCATGAAACATGGGCCCAACACTTTACATGGTGTGTTTATATTTCTGTTCTGTCTATAATAATATATGCCATTTAGCAGACACTTTCATTCAAAGTGACTTACAGTCATACATGCATTCATTTATTTTACATTTGGGAGGCCCCAGGAATCGAACGTTCCATCCTTGGTGTTGCAAGCAACACGCTCTACCAACTGAGTCATTGAGGACCACATTACACACCATTGTGTTGATTTGATCATGACTTTCCTCAGCAATAATATATAGAATTTTCAAATCACACAAAGTTTGATGGCTCTGTTATTATCAGCATTAAGGAGATAATATCTCATCAATATTTACTGCACTTTTAAATTCCTCAAATTACAGCATGCAGTAGACACTTTTTAACAGTTGAGATGCTCATTTCAGCTTGACTCGAGTCCACGCCCCTCCAATAGCTGACAAATTAGAACCCTTTTTGACAGCGCAATTTAGGGCACACTAATCGGATTTGACAAGGGCATATTATTCCCAACAAATATGCATAATTCACACCGTAAAATGGAACGTATAAAATTTGGGGAAAAAAATAGCAAAGAGGGACAAAGTATATTTACACGGTTCGCTAGTTTGAAAATGTGGTGTCATATTCTCTCACATATCCTCTCACGGTGCGCCGCACTTCCTGTCTCGCTGGCTGCGTGAAAAGACAGCACAGAAGTGTAACAATGGATATCAGTAGAAAAGTGCTTTAAAGTTAAAGCTGATGGATGGCTTGTCAAAATAAATAATTGTGAAAGTGGGTCTGCGTGCTTAGAGGCGGGTAAGCGGGATCTAGTGTAGAGCAGAGCAGGAGCAGAGGATGATGGGTAGTGACAGGGGTCTGTCAACGTAGTGGCTGCCCAGAGTATTGTGAAGACTGGGGCTGTGACCCAAATGGCAACCTTTTCCCGATATAGTCCACTACTTTTGACTAGGGCCCTCTGATCAAAAGTAGTGCACAATATAGGGAAGATGTTTCCATTTGGGATGCGGGCTGACGCTAGAAAATGGCTGGCAGAACAGAACAGAAAAGGCTGGCTGTCAGAGCAGGAAAGTGCATTTAAATACATCCAGACGAAACTGAATCCGCCTGTCAGGCCTGCTCAGCCATTCGCAGAGAGAGTAAGGGGAAAAGGAATATGGTGGCATAGGTAGAGACAGACATGGCCTGGGTCATGTCTGTGGGGGTGGTTCCTGGGCTGGTTACAGGTAAAGTACCAGTCCTTTACGGAGACAGATCATCAGCTCGTCGTGTTTACTAGGTTGTGTCCCATATGACATCCTATTCTCTATATTGTGTGCAATGTTTGACCAGAGCCCGTAGGTTTCTGGTCAAAAGTAGTGCATTAAACAGGAAAATGATGCCACTTGGGACACAGCCGTAGTCTATACCAGTTATTGTTCCACAACCCCCCCCTCCCACCCCCACCCGCCCATCATCTCTCTTTCTCTATCAATGTAATTGAATAAAGCCTGTTATGTTAGAAGATCATAGCTTTGAGCTTGTGTAGGCCAGCCCTGGGTTGTTTTAACCTGCATGTATATTCTGTGTATGGAATTGAACAATACAGGAAACTCGTATTCGTTTTCTAGATTGGTGGGGTCAATAGTAAGACAGTACCACTGTGTGTGGTTCGTGTGTCCGTGTTCGCATGTGTGCGCGTGTGGTTGTGGTGTGTGTGTGCGTGGTGTGTGTGTGTGCTTGTGTGTGCTGGTGTGTGTGTGTGTGTGTGTGGGTGGGTGTGTGTGTTGTGTGTGGTGTGTGTGTGTGTGTGTGTGTGTGTGTGTGTGTGTAGTGTGTGCGTAGTGTGTGCGTAGGTGTGTGCGTGTGTGTGTGTGTGTGTTGTGTGTGTGTGTGTTGTGTGTGTGTGTGTGTGTGGTGTGTGTGTGTGTGTGTGTGTGTGTGTGTGTGTGTGTGTTATATAAAACTGTCAGGGTGATATATTGGAGGGATGATATGTATAGACTGACCTAGCAAAGGGAGGGGATTCCCCTCCCAGACAGACAGTTAATAGAACCAAGAGGGGCCACATTGAGAAAGGCTGTAAAGAGGGCCTCATTGAGAAACGCTGTAATGATGGGTTTCAATGAGAAAGGCTGTATAGATGGGTCTCAATGAGAAAGGCTGTAAAGAGGGTCTCATTGAGAAAGGCTGTAATGATGGGTCTCAATGAGAAAGCTGTAGAGATGGGTCTCAATGAGAAAGGCTGTAGAGATGGGTCTCAATGAGAAAGGCTGTAAAGAGGGGTCTCATTGACAGGGGCGAAAATCTGATATCAACCTGGAGGGGACAATTACATGACATTTTCTCAGGAGCAATTCCTGGGGGACACCAAAAGTAGTGCTGTAACACATAGACTATGTTGTAATATGTTAAATGTATATTGAGGGACCATAATCACTACTACTGGATAATTGTTAGGTACAGTAGTTAACTGAAGGGTTGTCCCAACTTGTTTAAATCATTATAATACTACTAATAATAATAGTTATAGCAGTGTTCCTTATCAGTGCAGTGTTCCTCTCTCTTGAAACGTCAACACTCTGTTTGCAAAAGTTTGCGGTTCTATAAATTGTGGGTGTGGCTGATATGGTTCTGTGTCATCACTGAGGTAACTGGACGATGCTGTGCCACTGTCCCCTATACTGGTGCTGTCTGGCAACAAGGGTGACACCTGGTCCTGCCGTGGCTGTGACACTGTCCTCTGAAGTCTCTCTCTCTGGCTCTTTCCCTTTCACCACCCTCACTGACTCAGTCTGTCTCCTAGAAAAGAAATAAGGTGTTTTGCTGTACTCCTAACTACCGGTACCAAAACTACACAATTAATCACAACAGCAAAACCATTGCCTTAAACAAATCTTAGTTTAGTCACCAGTTTAAGTTGAGAGCTGGGGTATCCATGGCATTTTCCAATTATGTCCCTATTTTACAAGTAAAAAAAATGGAGAACCTTTCATAATGTTGCCAAACAAAGACTCAACAAACTTACCTGAGACTCCCTGTCTCTGCCAGTCTGTCCCTGCCAGTCTGTCCCTGCCTATCTGTCCACAGCTCTGCTGTCTGTGTGCCATCTGTTGCCTGCTCTGCCTAATGACATCATTGTGAAACATTCCATTATTGCATTTCACTTCTTTCTTATGAACATTTTATCAACTGGTCTTTGATATTAGGCTACTAGAGTTCTTACTTTGCGTTTTGGTGTCCTGAAAAATACTCTGATGTCCGTCTTTTTTCTGACATTTTTCTACCTGGCTGGCTGGCTGGCTGGCTGACCGGTCTAGCTGACACACACACACATTTACACAACACATGCTGCAACGTTTTGAAATTTTAACCTAGTTTGTTTCATATTGGCAGGCTTCCAACAATAGCTGAATTTGCAAAGCTAGCGAGCACCAATTCCGTTTCTGTGTGTTTCTATAATCTTGCTATACCTGGTTAAAAGGTGGAAAAAAAAAATATATTCACTAGCGACAATTTTGCTTTTGCAACGAGACCATTTAATATATTTAAGACAATGGTATAAGAGAGTGTAGTTCTGTTCAGTTTGGACTTCAGGTTATCGCTAACCTTATCACGGGGACTTTGAAYCACTACAGCTGCATGCTAATCTTGGAATAAACTCACGATAGCAAATATTCCATCTTTGACGACGCCACATAAATGGAATAGGTACTAGCTAGCTTGATAGTTAATGTTTGCTTTAGTTTGCGCGCTAGCTCTGCAAATTCAGCTAGTGTGTGAACCCTGCAACATTAAAAAAATATGTACATTGCTATGGCGCGATTGACTGGATTACCTCACGTCAGTTACGTACACTGAGTGCCTTTCGGACAGTAGATACGAACCCTCTATTACCTTGCKAGCTAAAGAACTGGCAGTGGATCAAATCATTGTGGGGCAAAGGGCGGGGGGGTCGCAATCTTGTGAAA
Organism: Salvelinus sp. IW2-2015; assembly: GCF_002910315.2. Classification (NCBI taxonomy): domain Eukaryota; kingdom Metazoa; phylum Chordata; class Actinopteri; order Salmoniformes; family Salmonidae; genus Salvelinus; species Salvelinus sp. IW2-2015. Next base: position 76,849 of record NW_019943669.1, on the reverse strand, counting down.
CTTAAAAACGCGCTATTAAGTGTCTATAATCAGCACAAGTGCTTTCATTGCGTATTATTAATATTATTGAAATTACATAGTTATGTTTACAGTGATATATTGGGGGGGACAAATCATATTTTTCCCAGGATGGGGGGGTCGTGTCCCCCCCGTCCCCCCTGGGATTTCCGCCTATGCTCATTGAGAAAGGCTGTAAAGATGGGTCTCATTGAGAAAGGCTGTAAAGATGGGTCTCATTGAGAAAGGCTGTAAAGAGGGGTCTCATTGAGAAAGGCTGTAAAGAGGGGTCTCATTGTGAAATGAAAGGCTGTTTGCGCTATCAATATGACAAAGGGGAAGTCGACAAGCCATCCGAGATCAGAGATGACACTTTAAAAATTCTGCAATAATCATGACAAACGAGAAGAGGCACTGCAGGCAGGGCATTATCAATAATCAGAACAGAAGAAAGACAAGAGCCCTGCAGGCCGAGCATTATCAATAATCAAACAGAGAGAGAGAGGGCCCTGCAGGGCGAGCATTATCAATAATCAGAACAGAGAGAGAAGAGGCCCTGCAGGCGAGCATTATCAATAATCAGAACAAGAGAGAGAAGAGCGCCTGCCGGCCGAGATTACAATAATCAGAACAGAGAGAAAGAGCCCTGCCGGCCGAGCATTATCAATAATCAGAACAGAGAGAGAAGAGGCCCTCGGCCGAGCATTATCAATAATCAGAACAGAGAGAAGAAAGGCCCTGCAGGCGAGCATTATCAATAATCAGAACAGAGAGAGAAGAGGCCCTGCAGGCGAGCATTATCAATAATCAGAAACAGAAGAGAGAAGAGGCCCTGCAGGCCGAGCATTATCAATAATCAGAACAGAGAAGAGAAGAGCCCTGCCGACGAGCATTATCAATAACAGAACAGAGAGAGAAGAGGCCCTGCCGGCCGAGCATTATCAATAATCAGAACAGAGAGAGAAGAAGCCCTGCAGAGCGAGCACTTATCAATAATCAGAACAGAGAGAGAAGAGGCCCTGCCAGGCCCTGAGCATTATCAAATACATCAGAACAGAGAGAGAAACGAGGCCCTGCAGGCTGAGCATTATCAATAATCAGAACAGAGAGAGAAGAGGCCCTGCAGGCCGAGCATTATCAATAATCAGAACAGAGAGAAGAGGCACTGCAGGCGACACGTTATCAATAATCAGAACACAGAGAGAAGAGGCCCTGCACGCGACACGTTATCAATAATGAGAACAGGGAGAGAACAGAGAGCGTGGAGAAGAAATGCCAAGGTCAGAGAGGAACCCAACGGCTCCCACACTTAAATTCAATGTTGTCGGATGCTGTGTATGCCTCTCAAATGAGAAGCACTTGAGAAGCAGACATTGAATATCCCTTTGAGCATTGTGAAGTTATTCATTACACTTTGGATGGTGTATCAATGTACCCAGTTTGGGCTCCCGAGTGGCACAGCGGTCTAAGGCACTGCATCTCAGTGCAAGAGGAGTCACTACAGTCCTTGATTCGATTGCAGGCTGCATCACATCCGGCCGTGATTGGGAGTCCCATAGGGCGGCGCACAATTTGCCCAGCGTCGTCCGGGTTTGGCCGAGGTAGGCCGTCATTGTAAATAAGAATTTGTTATTAACTGACTTGCCTAGTTAAATAAAGGTTCAATAAAATGTACAACAAAAAAACACTAAAAAGATACAGGCGTCCTTCCTTTGGTTGCCCGGAGAGGAAGGAAATGGCTATGATAAGAGAAAACTGAGGATCAACAACATTGTAGTTACTCCACAATACTAACGGAAATGACAGAGTGAAAAAAAAGAAAGCCTGTACAGAAAAAAAATATTTCCAAAACATGTGTCTGTTTACAATAAGGCACTAAAAAGTAAAAGTGAAAAAAATTTGCAAAGAAATWAATTTTATGTCCTGAATACAAAGTGTTACGTTTGGGGCAAATCCAACACAACACATCACTGAGTACCACTCTTCATATTTTCAAGCATGGTGGTGGCTGCATCATGTTATGGGTATMCTTGTCATCGGCAAGGACTAGGGAGTTTTTTAGGATAAAAATAAACTGAATTGAGCTAATCACAGGCAAAATCCTAGAGGAAATCCTGGTTCAGTCTGCTTTCCAACAGACACTGGGAGACAAATAACACTGGAGTTGCTTACCAAGACGACATTGAATGTTCCTGGAATTTTAAAAAGATGAATGTGTAAATATTGTACAATCCAGGTATGCAAAGCTCTTAGACTTACCCAGAAAGACTAACAGCTGTCATCGCTGACACAGGTGAATCCAACATGTATTGACACAAGTGTGAATGCTTATGTAAATGAGATATTTCTGTATTTATTTTTCAACAAATTAGCAAAAAAATTACAAATATGTTTTCACTTCGTCATTATTGCGTATTGTGTGTTGATGGGTGAGAAAAAAACAACTAGTTAATCCATTTTGAATTAAGGCTGTAACACAACAAAATGTTAAATAAGTCAAGGGGTATAAATACTTTTAAAGGTACTGTATATGAAAAACCTTCAATCGTAAAATATGGCTAACTTCTTTGGCGTTGTTAGCTTGCCTCTTAGCCGACTGGTGTTAGCTAGCTACATAGCTGCTGCTAGCTTCCAGCTATCTACAAGCAGTGCTGCTGGTGTTAGCTAGCTACATAGCTGCTGCTAGCTTCCAGCTATCTACAAGCAGTGCTGCTGGTGTTAGCTAGCTACATAGCTGCTGCTAGCTTCCAGCTATCTACAAGCAGTGCTGCTGTTGCGCGGCAACCAAGTTGCTGGCCCTGGTTTTAGAACTCTAAGATTCAGCAGAAAAATATGTTAGCGTTGTCAAAAAAATGCCACACAAAGGTAACACAACACTGAATGTCAATAGGCACGTGAGAGCAATACATAATTAAAAAAAAAAAGTTTTTAACTGTTGCGCCTACAAACTTCTTTAGTCCAAATAGAACTAAGTCTAATGGCCACCTTATGGACTGTAGTCTAGTTTTCATCCGATGTCTAGAATTTGAGCTAGGTGGTGGCAATTAACCTAAATCTTAACGACCCTGTAAAAAAAATCTGGTATGTGGATATGTGGTTCTCCATAACGGTCGACCGGATCATGACGGGATGCGCAGAGCGTGTTGTGACCCTCCCAAGTTAATTTGCGAGGTTTCATCAACATTGGTGTCATATTGGCATAGATCTGATCTTATCTGATCTGGTAGGGAGATTTGAATTTAACACTGAGCATCAACCAATGTCACACTATTGTGGGGCTTATAGTACAGAGGCTGCCTCCCAAATGACCCCATAGCTCAAAAGTAGTGCACTATATAGGGAGTAGGGTGCCATTTGGGACGCCGACACACTTTTAGGATTGGGACATGGTGGTTGGACAAAGTGGTTTTTGTTCTATCTAGCTTTCAATTCTCTCAACCCTTTTTCCAAGGAACACATTCACAGTATGGAAAGTGTATGTAGTTATGCCCTCGAGCTGTTCTTGTCTAATGATGTTCTGTATTATGTCATTCTGTATTATGTTTCATGTTTTGTGTGGACCCCAGGAAGAGTAGCTGCTGCTTTTGCAACAGCTAATGGGGCTCCATAATAAAATATCAAATACCAAAGGTACAGTTGAATGTTGACATTGTAGTTTTGAATGTGACATTTTTGTAAGTGAGTTGGATGTGGGCTTACTCAACCAAGAACGCATCACAACATTACGCTTCAATATGCAGAGACACAATATGAATCGCTCATATACATTAAGAAAACAAACTATTTTAGTGATGAACTTTTGGCTCCAAGATTAGAATGTAGCTCTAATGATTAACATTTTTTCCTGCAATGGGATAAATCAGGGTCACACAGTGTTTCTTGGAAGTCTTAAGTAAATCTATGTTGAAACAAAAGTAGACCCTTCACAAATGGTTATACACTTACAAAAAAGAAGACAGGTGTACCATGTCAGAGTTTGCCTCACAATATTACACTTTATGTACATCACAGAAGACTGAATATGTTTGACATAGAAACACTGGATTTCCCACCCATGAGGCCACTAGATGGCGCTTTGGTCATTTGGCTGCAGGAAAGGGCTGTGAATCTGCTCCTTGATGGGCTGGGATCTGTTAAGGCTTCTAAACACACACACACACAGACACACAGACACACAGACACACACACACACACACACACACACACATACTACACTCCTGGGAGAACTTGCCTCTGCATGGTGGATGAGGGATCTTCTAATCCGTTTTAGCAGTCCTATCTGAATGTATCTTATTCCAATATATTAGCCATTGTGTCTGATACACAAGGTGACCCTGGCTGACTTAATGGCATAATCCATTATCAAGTAATAAAGTCAATGGATGTCTGTCTATTTGGGCAATTAATTGTAGTGTCATTAGTTAGCTCTCTTTTCATTAATTGTAAGGCCATTAGAGTTAACTATCTTTTCATTTAGGCTTGGCAAGTCACATTAAAACTAATGTTCTTAGTTTTCTACTGCTAGAGTAGAATGGAAGGAAATTGCAAAGGAGCTGACATAAAGTCCCGTTTCCCAGTGAAACACAGTCAAACCCTCTCTGAAAGGTTACAGTTCATCTCCGAGGCCGAATAGATACAGACAACAATAACAAAAAAACACCCAGAGTGATTATAGCCTAGCTTATTGCTTGGCATAGATAAACTAACCTATCAGGTAGCTCGTTCAGCTGGGGTAACCAATCACATCAGTCGTAGAGGCTCGGGTTCAAATGGGGGTGCGAGATCAAAGAGCCGAGAGGMGTCATGTACTGCCCTATCACGTCCCTCTGATTGACGTGTCGTTCTGGCTTTGGGACCTGACTTGTGACTCCTGTGTGGGAGCAGGAGGTGTGCTATCTGTCGTCTCTGTACCAAACTAGCACGGTGCTGTTAAAAACATGCAGGGTATTTATCTGGTGGACATGGACTGGGAGGAGGTTGGGGTGAGGGAGGTGGAAAACAATGACATGTTTAGTGGATACTCGATACCCAAATGTATCTGTTTAGTCGTACACATTGGTCAGGATTTAAGGAGTATTTGTAATAGAGTATGCACATGGCATTACCGTAGGTCTAGACTGCACCGCTTTTCTGATCATTGTTCACGGACCACCATGTCGTCCTTGTTGACGCAATAAAGTATAGCATTCATACAGGATGTGTTGGTCTTTGAACATCATTTAAAAAATATTTGAATTATCACTGGACCAAAGCAATGTAGTGCTATAACACGCTTGTGTGTCCGATCTCTTCTCTCATAATCTCGTTGTATTTCCTCTGATACTATAAAAAAAAAAAGGCCTAATTAATCAGGTTATTATCTCACTGACACTGCTGCAGCAGAACAACACACTCCCTTTGTCTTTGCAGTGTAGGAAGGGTAAAGCATAGTTCCTGTTTTTCGGGGCCCATCTGTAAGGAGAAACCAGCCCAAGGTAAAACGATGACTGCGACTTGGCACAAGATTAAACGGCCCCTCTGCAAAGTCGATTAATAATTCTCATATTTTGGAAACAGACTACGTCCCAAATGGCACCCTATTCCCTATATAGTGCACTGTTTTTGATCTGCTCTATATAGAGAATAGGGTGCCATTTGGGATGAAGCCCATATAGAATATGTTGAATTTGAACTCCTCTCACGGGGAGAGGAGGAGAGGAGGAGTAGGAGTAAGGCATGAGAAGAGTTGGAGAGGAGGATTTGGAGGGGAGGGAGACTGCCAGATGAGGTAGGATGATAAGACCGCGAGTAGAGATGGAGAGTAGGGGAGGGGAGGAGGGGTGGGGAGAGAGGAGAACTGGAGGGCAGAGGAGTCGGAGAAGAGGTTAGAAGGGATGTCAGTACGGATAAGAGTTGTTTTTGAGGAGCAGCAAGGGGATGGGGGGAGTTAAGAGGAGGAGGAGTAAGGAGTGGAGAGGAGGGGAGGAGAGGAGGAGAGGAGGGGGGGAGGACTGGAGAAGAGGAGAGAAGGAGTGGAGAGGAGGGAGGGGAGGGAGAGGAGAGGAGGAAGACAAAGGAGTGGAGAGCAGTGATGGTGTAGGTAGCTAGGGGGTGTCGAAGCGCGTTGGTGCTCACCTCGAACTTGTTTTAGTGTCCCACCATGTTATTCAGGGTCCACATTCAGGAGTATTAGTTGGAAGAGTGATGTGTTCAACTATATGAAGGGGTGTTTGAGATGAGGAAGAGGAGGAGTATGGGGAGGGAGAAGGGAGTGGAGGGGTGAGAGGGGAGGACTGGAGGAGAGGAGGAGAATGGACGTGGAGAGAAAGAGGGGAAGGAGGAATTGGAGAGTTGAGAAGGTAGGAGAAGGAGAGTGGGAGGCCGGAGGACTGGTGAGTTAGTAGAGGAGGAGAAAGGTTGGAGGAC